>NW_020213103.1:347869-366465 GCF_003070985.1 Temnothorax curvispinosus
CGACTAGCAAACTCACAAGTATTTACACAGTGATTGGCGTATAATATAGAAAATATTTAACATTTATTAAACACACAGTAAATGACAGCAAGCATATAACCTCCAAATTTGAGGTTATATGCTTTGGCCAATAACCGCCAGTAAACGCCACATTACTAGCGCCAGTTTGTATCAAGTGTTTACACTTGCATTTTTACTGGCGTTAGTCGACTGGCGCGGCCTGGCGCCACCAATCATTGCGTGTGAAAACCGGCCTTAACTTCGTATAATTACTCTCGTATAATTCTCTTTCTCTCAGGCTGAACTATTAAAGCTGAAATTAGAGCGTGCCGGGATGTTGGTGGACGGTCTTTCTGATGAACGAATTATATGGGAGAACACAGTGGCGTCATTAACCGAGTGTTTCGACTGGCTGCTCGGTGATTGCTTGATATCTACCGGATTTGTGTCTTACCTCGGTCCGTTTGTATCCAGTTATAGACAGGAACTAATGAGCATTTGGTCCAAAGAGGTAAGTTCAAAATTCGTTTTCCTCTTTCTTTTCATAATTCTTCATCAAACCGCATTGAAAATTTCTCTAGAATTTCTCTTGAAATTTCTCTCCGTAGAATTTTCAAACTAATGACGCATTACATGCAATCTCAATCACATTTTTGTAACAAGGACTATTAAAATAGAATAGAGAAAATAGGGGATTAATTTTCGTTACGTATATTTTACATTTTATATTTTTATTTTATCATAAAAGCGATCAGTTTCTCTCATATAAATAGCAAATTAATGTCCGTACTGTAATTTATCGAATGGTTATTAAGGTGTATGATAGAGGAATACCGACATCACCAAATCTAGATGTGAGGGAGTTTCTAGCTGATCCATCGACAATCCGGGAGTGGAACATTCAAGGATTACCATCCGATGGATTCAGCACAGAGAACGGCATCATAGTGACACGAGGAACACGTTGGCCCCTCGTAATCGATCCGCAATGTCAGGCGGTGAAATGGATCAAAAATATGGAGGCGAAAAACGTAAATGTCCGCGGTACCGCGGCACCGATATCCATCAAAGAAACTAATACCCCTCCAGCAATACATATGCCAATGATATATTGGATTTTACGTTAAAATTAAATAACTAATTTGAGATGAAACGATTTTAAACCGGCGAAATCAGAGAATTTACTTTATCATTTTAATGTAACAATTATAATCGCAGTCACTGAAAGTAATCGACTTTGGTCAAGCGGACTTTATGAGAGTTCTGGAAAAAACAATTCAGTTCGGAAACCCAGTACTGCTCGAAAATATTGCAGAGACCCTCGATCCGGGTTTGAACCCGATTCTCCAAAAAGCTTTCATTAAATCAGGTAGAATTTAACGTCGCTATTATATAATTATATTCGCGTAATTTTGCAATATATTTCTACATAAATTATAAAAAATTTATGTATTCATTAAAATTAAAAAATGTTAAAAATTATTTTTAATATAAATATCTATTTACATCGTCAAAGAGAAAAATAATATAAATAAGAAAATATTTATATATTTTTTGTATATTTAACTCGGATCGGATTAATTCAGTATAAAACAAAAGCAATATTTAACATAAAATACAGGCACTAATTTTGTTTCATTTTGCCTATTATCTTCATTATTCTACGTCTCTGACGCTGCAGGTGATCAAGTGATGATCCGATTTAACGACAAAATGATCACTTACAATGAACAATTCCGGCTGTTTATGACTACGAAACTCTCGAATCCCCACTATGCTCCGGAGATTTCAACTAAAACGACATTATGCAACTTCACCATTAAGGAGCAGGGTAACTAATAGTCTTATCGTATACTTTAGAGAAAGATGGAACAAGATTAGGGAATATAACTCTACCCCGCGCGTGTATAGGGCTTGAAGCGCAGCTCCTAGCAATTGTGGTCAGGAAAGAGAAGCCGCAGCTCGAAGAACAGAAAGACAATTTGGTTCTCACAATCGCATCCGATAAACGGACTCTCAAAGAACTAGAAGATAAAATACTTTAGTGAGTTCTACGAAATTGCCATAGGGCCCGTATTCTCAGTTCACTTTTATCGATAAATGCGCGCATTTATTTCTGAGATTCTATATATAGTATATGTAACATAAACTATGTGCTAAATGCGCTCATTTATGATAAAAATGAACTGAGAATATGGGCCATGAGCTTTAAGTTCAAACGTTTTTCGTTGTTAAACGTATAGACTTACGCGCGATGTACTTTATTCTACACATAATTGAATATATTAGTCATCCAGCAAGCAAACTGCTCGCAGTATAACAGATTGGCAGCAGATTTGCTCAGATATCGCAGATTCAGTAGTATTTGAATCCACATTAAACTCGTGCTTTGCAGCACACAGTAAAGCCTGTCAATATAATCTGACAACAGATTGTCGGCAGAAACCGAACAGAATCTGTCATTTCGTAAACATTTGAATGGAATACATCATTTAAATAGTTATGAAATGGCAGATTTCGTTCGGTTTTTGCAGTTTCTCATTTCCTGCTATCATATTCTGTTAACAGATTTTATTACATTTTTACCGGCATCCTATCGATAAAATTTGCAGCAGGAACTTTCCAAATCTATTCTCGATATATTTGAATATTTGTTAGCCGGGTATTTGTTTTAATCGTTAACTCTTAATATTACTTACAAATAATTAACTGAGATAATTAACAAAATATGTCAATATGTTTTCTTATTAGTTTGCTGAGCGTGGCGGGAGAGACTCTTCTAGATGACTTAGACTTGCTAAATACCCTGCAGACATCAAAGGCGACGTCTATCTCCATTCAGGAATCTCTAACTGTTGCTGAACAGACAGAAAAAGAGATAAATATGGCGAGAGAAGACTATCAGCCATGCTCGAAGCGTGCCTCGATTCTTTTTTTCGTCCTGAACGACATGAGCGTTATCGATCCCATGTATCAGTTCTCCCTCGATGCATACAACGCACTGTTTATGCTTTCCATCGACAAGAGCCCTAAAAAAATAAACTTACACGAGAGGATCAATAGTTTAAATGATTATCATACATACGCGGTTTACAGGTATAATTGAGTGCAAAAATCCATTTTTTAATTTCTTAATTACAAAAACTTTGATTTTTACTGATAAACAAGAGTTACGATTCGAATTTCTGAATACTCTGCCTTCTTTTATTCTGTGATGTCTAACTGTCATCATTAATTTGCATTAAAACGAAATAACTAGGATAAATTGCAATCTCTCTTTCATAAAACGATGCATAACACCGTTTCAAACGATAATCCTTTAAAAGAATTTTTTAACATTAATTTAAATGAGAATGTATACTAACGTAATATATAATCTTGGCGAGAAAACTTTTTTAATGAAAAATGTATCTTGTTTTTACTAGTCTCTTATCTTTTACACAGCATCATAAATCAATGTTTTGTTGGAAAATGTTGAGACGCGCGCGCGCGCGCACACGCTCAACGTAATGTGACGCCATGCCGTTACAGTCCTTCTACTTTGCGGATATTTTTTTATATACGCAGAAGAAAAATGTGCAGTCTTAGAGAAAAACAAACTGATCTGATGGATTTTATTTTCGGCGAATAGGAACACGTGCCGAGGTCTGTTCGAGCAGCACAAACTACTCTTCTCTTTTCACATATGTGTCAAGATATTGGATGCGCAAGGTAAGATCATCCCAGGAGAATACGCGTTTCTGCTCCGCGGCGGGATCGTGCTGGACCGAGAAAATCAGCCGGACAAACCCGTGCCGTGGCTGCCGGATGAAACTTGGGACAACATCACGGAACTCGACAAGCTGCCCGGATTTCACGGACTCGTTTCTTCTTTCGAGCAGCTCTCGCGAGATTGGCACAATTGGTGCGTACGACGTCGTACAACGTCACATCGTTATTTCGTCACGCTATTTCGACGCTTCAGCTTCTTTGATAGATCATTTTTACCAGACTCTTCTTTTAGCTGCCTTTGCGGCTAATTTAAGTTGCATGTAACTATGTGCTAATAAAGCCACGAAAAGAAATCAATGTATTTGTCTAATATCGACTTAAAAGACATTTTAGATTTCATCAAAAAGAAGAATTAACTGAGAAACTAGACAATATATAATTTTTTTTTATTTTAAATATAATTTTAAAATCCAACAACCTATTGTTCGTATTTTGGCCGTTGACATTTTTTCATAGCTTTGCTTATAACAAGCGTTGATCTCTCTCTCTCTCTCTCTCTCTCTCTCTCTCTCCCTCTCTCTCTCTTTTTCTCTCTATTAATTCTTTTTAATTTCTTATTGTATTATAACAATATGAAGATATCAGAAAATGACACGTTATATATGTATATTCTTATAATCATTTATTTTGAATATAAACATGATATTCATTAAAAATAATATTTTTTGAAATATATATTTTTATGCAGTATTTTCTCATAAACCCGTTTAACAATCCGCAGGTACATCAGCACCGAACCGGAAGCTACATCGCTGGTCGGCGAATGGGAGGGAGGGTGCAACGAGTTTCAGAAAATGTTATTCATCCGCAGCTGTCGACCTGACAGAATATCTTTCTGCATCATGACCTATATTGTGCGCATTCTCGGTCCAAATTTCGTGGAACCTCCTGTACTCGATCTAAAAGCAGTGCTAGATGATTCTGTGGCGCGGACACCACTGATATTCGTTCTTTCGCCCGGCGTGGATCCTACCGGGGTGCTCGCGCAGTTAGCGGATAATCAGGGCATGACTGCTAATTTCCTAACGTTATCGCTAGGCCAGGGACAGGCTCCTATTGCTACGAGGTTACTTATAAGAAGCATATACACAATTGTACAACATATTTGTGTTATATTACTTAAGATACTTTGAAATCAAAGAAATAAGAAGAGTTTAAAACAGTCGTATTTTATTCTTTACTTTGAATAAAATTTTAAATATGTCAGCTCGATAATATTAATGTTCAAAGTTTGGATTAATATTTGGTACAAAATTCCCCAGTGATTTTCATATTATTTTATTCTCTGCGCAGCATGATAGAGATCGGTGCCAAAGAAGGATCTTGGGTATTTCTTGCGAATTGCCACCTCGCGCTCAGTTGGATGCCCAAGCTCGATAAAATCGTGGAAACGCTCAGCTCTGGCGGCCAAACTTTACATCCAAGATTTAGGTATGCCAAAGTTATGAAATACTGCCTTATTCTTGCTATATTCTTCATGCAATACCATTTTTTCACGCAATGTAGTACGACGGAAGTAATCATAATAAGTATTAATAATTTTAAATTTGTTGTGAATAGTGAAATAATTAAAACAAATATTTTCAACAAAATTTATTACGAAGAATACAGTTATAAAAATCAAAGTATTTATAAACACAACTAGATGTAACGATATAAATGTTTTAAAAATAAACTTTTAATTTTTTTTACAGATTATGGCTTAGCTCAAGTCCGACCTCTCAGTTTCCAATATCGATCCTTCAAGCCGGGATAAAAATGACTACCGAGCCGCCAAAAGGATTAAAAGCGAACATGAAGCGCCTTTACGGTTTAATCACCGAAACGCAGTTCGACTTGTGCCAAGAAAAGTCTAAATATAAAAAGCTACTATTCACGCTGATCTTCTTCCACTCTATTCTTCTAGAACGGAAGAAATTCCAGCAACTTGGTTGGAACGTAGTCTACAGCTTTAACGACTCCGATTTCGAGGTATTTTCAAGCAAAAGTTGTGAGTGTGCACAAACGTCGAAAGCTTTTTATTTATTTTGCAATTTATTTAGGAAGATGGTATCTCTCAAGCCATAATGTTTCTTACAACGTTTAAATTTGTCTCGTCAAAGCGACGCCCGGTGATAGAGAAGCGCACAATCGTCATAATAGCGGGATATCTGTTCCAGGTTTCCGAGAACCTGCTGCAAGTTTACCTGGATGAATATCCAGTCACACCGTGGGAATCTTTGAAATATCTTATAGCAGGTGTTTGTTATGGTGGTCACGTGACCGACGACTGGGATCGCCGGTTGTTGATGACATACATCCAGCAATATTTCACGGAAGACGCCCTGACTACTCCCCATTATCGTTTATCATCGCTGCCCACCTATTACGTACCTCGCGACGGCTCCTTGGATTCCTATCGCGACTTTATCACGATTCTGCCGAACATCGACAAGCCGGAGGTGTTTGGTCAACATCCAAACGCGGATATCACTTGCCTAATGATGGAGGCCAGAAATATGCTTCAGACTCTCATGAGTCTTCAAGTACAAGTGGTCAGCGTCGAGTTGGACGAGGACAAGGAACAGAAGGTAAGTAAATAAAGCTGTTGAGTGTAAAACTTATCTTTCCTGTTTAATTAAAAAAGTAAAAAAAACATAAAAGATAATAAGTAGGCATATGATAGATTATACATTTTTAAACTTCACAAATAGTCTTGATATTTATTCTGTTTTAATCGACATTGTCTGTTATTGTTACTTTATTAATTTTATCTTGAGTATATTCATTTTCTGCAGGTAATGCAACTCGCGAGCGATATTATCTCAAAAATACCGGAAACGATCGATTACGAGACAACGGAGAAACTGATAGGGCCGTATAAAACACCGTTGGACGTGGTGCTTCTTCAAGAGATCGGACGGTACAACGTGCTGTTGGCGAAAACTCGCGACAGCCTTGAGGAACTTCAACGTGGAATTAAGGGATCGGTGGTGATGTCGCGAGAGTTAGAAGAAATCTTCGCGTGCATATACGACGGGAGAGTACCGTCTTTATGGCTGACCGCGTATCCGTCTTTGAAACTGCTCGGCGCTTGGACGAGGGATCTAATCAATCGAGTCGAGCACTTCGCCAATTGGGCTCAAACCACTCATCCGCCATTGCTCTTCTGGCTAGCTGCGTATACATTTCCAACCGGATTCCTTACTGCGGTACTACAAACTTCGGCGAGACTGTGGAACGTATCTATCGATTCGTTGTCATGGGAGTTTACTGTCTTCTCAACGGACGAGTCTGCTATAATCGAGCCGCCCGCGGTAACTACGAGCGATTAGACTAATTGCTCATCGGACCAGTTTCAGTCCGGGACGAATAATATCGAGCACCGTTTTACTATAAGAAGCTTATCCCAGGTAGCAGAGTGACGTCAAATGACGTATTAATAACGTCTTAATGACGTCTCTATATAACGTCAATAAAACGGTATTAATACGTCTTTAGATGTCATCCTGCTACCTGGGATACATTCCTTGCTTGAACAATAGTGTTGATTTGTTAATACAAATATCCCATTTATATAACAGTTTGAGATAAAAATTCTACCGTTCTTACATATGACTAACTTCGAGTACGCAGTAAAATATATTAATTGTGCGAAATTCAGAACGAGAAATTTTCTTACAACAAACAATAATCTTGCATGCCCTTTATATTCTTTCCATAGATTTTCTTCAATACAGAAATTGCGAGAAATCGATTATAGAAAGCATATTATTTTTACTAATTATGATATAACAATCGTAAACGTGCATATTTTGAACAATTGTATATTTACTAATATTTACTTTATTAATTGCATAATTTTATTTTAGGACGGCGTGTACATACGATTCATTTTTCTGGAAGGCGCCGGCTGGGATAAAGAGAATGGCATTCTCGTCGAGCCCGCTCCCATGCAACTTGTATGCAACATGCCGGTGATTCATTTTCGACCCGTCGAGCAAGCTAAAAAGAAAGTCAAAGGTAAAATATAACATGCAAATATCAAAATCACTTTAGGTACTGCGTTCTGATTTTCTTCGCGCGCAAATACGCCTGCGGTCGCTGGAAGAAACAGACTTTATCAATTACAACCAACATTCGCTTTAACTTTCACAGAGTTCTACAGCTGTCCTTGTTATTATTACCCCCAGAGGAGCGGCGACCAAATGAGATCTGCGTTCGTAGTTGCTGTAGATCTCAAAGCTGGAACACAAGGTTCGGACTTCTGGGTAAAACGCGGCACTGCGCTTTTATTGAGCCTGGCCGTGTAAAGTGTTCAGTTATGTACGTTAATTCACGATTTATAAACCTCAGTTTAATTTTAGCAATAATATGAATGTGTAATATTAAAAGCTTTTATCTATTTAAAATATATCTTATTATATTTCTTTATCCTTATTACATTTCTTTATATTCTCTCGTTCTTTTTTTCTGTTTATTTGTGTTATACATAATATGAATTGAATATATGGATGTGATATTTATTATAAGCTAATTATATTTACTTATATATATATTTTATGTGTATAAATTAAAACATATTATATTAAATAATTAATTATAAAATAAAAACAAATAAATTTTTTGAACTATTACATTCATAAGCAAGATTTCGCCTGAACGATAAATAAAGCAACAATGACATATTAAATGAAACGATCAGCACCATCTCTCGTGATTCGATTGCACGATAAATAAATGTATATAAATCAATTATAATTTAAAGTACTTTCTAGTAGTATCCGGATTATGTATATAATTCTATTCCATAAATTTAAATTATTTGTATATAGGTAGAATAAATGATGTTTACAATTATGTTATCATCCATGATTTTACTCAGTCGGTGCAAATATATCGAGTACTGATACTCTTTAGTACTTATCTGCAGATAGTATGCCAATACTCTAATACTTTCTCTTTACCAACGGAGCGTAACTTGCTGCTAATACTTTTAAAAACTTACAGCAGATAAGCATACTGGCATTCATACTTTACAACAGATAAATACATCAATACCTATATTTTTTGGTGTATGTATTAACTGTTATCAATATCCATATCAGCATTAACGATAAAAAGTCTATGTATTTACGATACTAGTTGTGATTTACTGATAAAAGATAAATGTACATACAATTTATCTACCGAATAAAACAAAAATGTATAAATATTATAACGTGTGTGTACATAAAATTTATAAAAAAAAAACAATTTTATATTTATTCAAACTTAAAAGCTTCAGCGCAACTAGTAATTTGTTTAATGATTAATTTTATAAATAAATAAATCTAAGATTATTTAAAATCATAGCAACAATCATAATTTTAATGCGGTGGACTTCTGTGATGGTGTGATGAGAAAAAGCATGTTTAACATGTATACTTCCTGTGATCGTGATTCAGCGAAATAATTCATATAAATCTATACTACATATTGAAAGTTAACAGGTCTTATAAAGATAAACACACCATCATCAAACCTTCCAATTTATTGCGGTATACAAGAAAGCAATTGATTCGGCTCAGTCTATTGCGATAAAATCGGTTTGGGGCTTTCGTATTTACGGTCAGTACACAAGGATATAAGATAGATGAGTCGCAAACTGAAGGAGAGAAATAGGGACGGACGAGACGAGATTAAAGGTCGCTGGTATTGTGGCGGATCACAAGCAGCAGGTCGCTCTCACGACTTTGACCCTCTGTACCACGCAATTATTTCTTATTCTCGGCGTAATGGCGCTCAACGAAGATCCTGGAGCAGTAAAGGTTTCTCTTCTCTTCTACCGCCCTGGGTTAATAGTACGAACGTCACTTCTTCTTTCTCGCCTCAGGTGCTACGTCTTAGCAATGTTCCCCATTTATCTACTTTTCTGTCTCGACATTGCTAACACGAAACTACTCAAACCGGCCTATTTAAAGTTTCATAATTTGCCTTATCGCGACTTACATTAGTGCTGGTCTACAACCTTGCTTTAAAGGATATTTAAGCTCTAAGCCGTAAGAAATTTACCAATCATAATGGAATGTGAGGAAAATACTCGATTTTGATTGGTTAATTTCTTACGGCTTAAAGCTTAAATACCCTTTAAAGCAAGTTGTAGACCAGCACTTATATACTTTCGTATGAATTTTTTTTCTATTGACACCATTCTTTTTGTATTTATCTCCGTATTTTTTATTATACTACTTAAAAGGTAAATGTTGAATGTCCTTTTTTATTTTATTGATCAAGCACTTCCTGCAAATTTTGACTGTTAATAATATTTTAAAACATTTAAAATTTTTCACTTCGCGCTATTTATGCTATTATCTATATATTTTTTTAAGTTACCGTTTTCTTTATATTGCATTTACATCAACTTTTATAATCTACTTGTTGCTGTTTTTAGAATTTTTTTTTAGCAAAGTTCAGAAATTAATTCGAGACTTGCAAAGTTCTCTACTTTCGTTCTGTTTTCGAAATTAGTTAAAAGAACTTACCTTAACTAAATTACGTACGTAAGTATACAAGCCAAGCGACAGATAAAGTCTCGGTTTTGAAACTTGCAAGATAAAAAAAAATCTATATTTGACTCTGAAGCAGGTAGAAATGGAATATCTCCGCTAAATAAATTTATATTGCATTACACACTTTGCGTCCAATGCTGTCTGGCGCAGAAGAATAATAGAGGAAGGCGAATGAGTAATAGTCGCGGATAACTAGACAGCCGCGGAAAATATTTTTCGGTGGAAAGTCTCCCCGTGTAATTCCACAATAATGAAAAGGTCCTAGTTACGGCTGACGTAAGAAATATTCCTGTATTACGAATCTATAAATATTTATCGCTCTACGTTGCAGACAGATTGTCATAAACTAACAATACTCTTTTTAGCGGCATTACTCATAAAGTGCCAGCGACTCGTAAAGAGAAAGAATTAGTTTGCCGGGGTCGCCGGGGAACGCCGGAAGTCAGATGTCAATGCCGACAACGCTCGTTAGTAGTGTATCGCGGAGTCGAAGTATATATTGATACTCAGATACTACGGAGT
Organism: Temnothorax curvispinosus; assembly: GCF_003070985.1. Classification (NCBI taxonomy): domain Eukaryota; kingdom Metazoa; phylum Arthropoda; class Insecta; order Hymenoptera; family Formicidae; genus Temnothorax; species Temnothorax curvispinosus. Next base: position 358,693 of record NW_020213103.1, read on the forward strand.
ACCTCGAGCATCTCTAGGCATCGGCAGAAGGCAGGCAGAATCCTGCCGGAGGAGAATCGAGAATCCCTGCCGGCCCGGGGTCAATGGTGGGAGATCGGTGTCGGTCCGTCGGGCCAATGATGTGAGCGTAATGCGCGGCGCGGATGCGCACGAGATCAAAGCCGCCGAACACCCTCAGAGCGAGCGTGGACGTCCGCCGAGGTACACCTGCCGGTGCTCTTGTACGGGATTTTTCGGCCGTTCCCTTCGCGTGCCCGGAACACACCACGAACGGCGGCGTGTGTGGCTCTCGCGGGGATTTCGCGGGACGGATCGCCAACGGCCACGCTCGCCAACGCGTTTCTTATATCAATCGGCATCCGACTCGTCGCCACTCCGTCCCCACTCCCTTTCTCCCGGCCTCCCCTCGGCATCCTCCCCGTTGCGTGAGAAACGGAGCGCAAGATCCAGCGCGCGCTGGTCCATTTCTCCGGAATCTGACAATCGCGCGGAGCAGCAGCGCCCAGAGCTCCCCGGTGCTTGCTGCGTCATAATACGCGCGATCTCGATTACGGCATACCTACGGCGCGGCGTCTTCTCGGCACGAAGAGAAAAAGAAATAATAACACGGAGAACGGAGGAGGTAAAAACGTCACCGCGACGCGACACCGCGATCTTTCGCCGCAGGACGCACTTCGATCACAAATCTCTCGACAGTCCCCGACCTCGCTCCGATGCGGAGCCGCGAACGCCGCGGAGGACGGTGGCGTACCTGATACCAGTGTAGTGAGAAAACAGTGCGTTGTTTAACGTTGTTTCGCGCGCGCGAGTGTAGAACGCGGCGTGATCGCGGACACGTGTGAGTCGAGGCTCGCGGGCATCCCCCTTGGCACCGTCCTCGCCATCCGACAAACGGTCGTGCAAAGAGTCGCGGAATGTAAATACGCGCGCCCGCGACCCGCCGCGCCGCGCGCCGTGCCGTGCCGTGCCGTGCCGTGCCGTCGTTGTTGTTACTTGCCGGATTATATTGGCGATGGAATCGGAATCGTTCGCAGAGTGGTGATTCGAAAGTGTTCGCGCAGCGTTCGAGAGTCGGACTTTATTATCCGCGTATATCGCCGTGGAACGGCACGCCGGAACGCCTTCGGGATTCCTTCGCTCTCTAGAGGTACGTGGTGAATCACAGTTATACAATTATACAGAGTGTCGCGGAGAAATCCAATTCTCATTCAATCGTAAATTGATGAATCTGAAGTCGAGTTTTAATAGAAGGTTTTAATATTCAACTATAAATATCTTGGATTGAAATCACAAATTGATGGATCTGGGGTCAAGTTTTAATAGAAGATTTTAGTATTCAACTTTAATATTTTAGATTGAAATTAAAATTTCTTCAAGAAGGAATAAGAAGGAATTTGAGACGGCATTAAAATTTTTATATTTAATTGTGTGTTAGAATAGTTTAATTTGTCAAAGATTGTTTATTTCTCTTTTATTTATACCCCTCGAAAAATATCAGTGCTTCGATATTTTATTTTCGACAGTTAAAGAAACGATTCGGGATTGATCAGATTCTATCAAGCAAGAAAAGAGCTGGCGTAAAACTACGAATTTTATTTGCAAAACTTTGAATTTGCTATAAATACATGTCTTGTATCAAGTATTCATTAAAAGGAAAAATTGATCTTAAGGTGTACGAAGTTAAAATATGTAAAATTTGTTGTTGAAATGTTATTTTGTTCCTCTGAGTCGCCTTATATATAGTGTTACATGCCACAGGTAAACTGAAGAATTCTATTCTATAAGGTCAATGTAGGAGTAGAAATTGAGATATATATTATTGTAGGTATTGCTAAACCGATGTATGTGTGTGTGAAGGAAAGAGAGAGAGAGAGAGACAGGGAGAGAGAGACAGAGAAAGAGTAGGGAAAGAGGGAGAGAGAATAAGAAAATGACTGTGCAATTTCGTAGAGTTCGCGGTTTTTTTAGAAGAAACATTTCTTGAGCAAACTTACAAATCACATTTGTAAGAATTGCAAGCCATTTGTTATTGTAATATACAGGGTGTTCTAAGTTAGGTCAATAAAACTTCAAGATCTTATAGGAAATTGAATTTGGACAAAAAAGTTACTATAAACATAGGTCTGAAAACGCTTCGTTAAAAAGTTAATAAACGCTAAACTTCAAAAAATCACGTCTTTAAATAATTTTCAAAAATAACTAGCTACTAATTGTTACACTAAAACGAACGTTACGAATGTAGTATTTACACAAAGATCATAGAAAGATTTTTTCAAATTTCTGCTTTTTTTGTTATTGAGTTTATTTTCTTTTAAACGCCTTATCGGAATTAAATAAAATTGGTGTAATTTAGTTTGCTATTTAATTACCCGTAAAATTTATTTTGTTTCTTTTTTTAAAGAATGAAGAGTTTTAAAGGATTATTTTTTTTTAAATTATCGAAAAACGAAATTCTTCGAAATTTATTAGCTATATAACTTTTCAACGAAGCGTTTCCGAATCTATATATTTATAGGAACTTTTTTGTTTTAAATTCAATTTCCAATAAGATCCTGAAGTTTTATTGACCTGACTTGTAACATCTTGTATGTACGTTTAATAATATTATTACGTACGTAACAATACATTTAAAAATGTCTGTATAATATTCGGACATTATTGAGAAAGCTTTTTATATCAGCGGTTTACCTTCTTGATTATATTTAATTTCGAAAATGCAATTGATAAAAGATCTGCAACAAACTTTTCTGTAATAAACCGCGGAGTTGCAACGGTTAAAAATTTTTTGCCGAATACGCGAGATTTCGTGCGCAACGTTAGACAGATAAATTCACCCACGAATATAGCAGACAGATCGAACAACTGTATGCGGGATCTACGGGACAATACGGGGTCTCATGGGACAATACAAAAATATTGGCGAAATGCAAAGTGCAGTGAACTCATCTGGCGCCAAACGGTCTGCACCATGCTTGTTTACATTTTAAAATTTATTTGGCGCAAGAAATGTTTGCTTAACGCTCACGTACGTGATAAACCATGCAAATGTTATTCGAAAGTATTACGTCTACGTTGCGACGATATCAACTTTTTCGTTTTAAAGCCAGGGTTTAATTTCGTGAAAAGAATATTGCGCGGAATGTCGTAACTTCAGATATATAGATATTCGACGAACACTTGGAGCATATCCGATTGCGAAATGTTTATAACCACGTTCACGGCTGAGGCATTTAATTCGTTCATAAAGGATTAAGCGTGGCAGTGGATAAATTCCAGATACAGGATAAACGCACATGTAGCATGTATTACATATGTAACGTATATTAAATATATACGTAACGTACATTAAAATCGTTAAAATCTTACTTATTAACGCACATTTTAACAAGCCCTGATTGAAACGGATTTTTACTTTAAAATGCGACCGTTTCACGCGATATCTGCAAAGCGTAGCCTGTTATAGAACACCTTAACGATCTTCGAGGAACTGCCGAGTAATAAAAACGTCCTTGAAAATAATTGAAGTGTAGTAACCTGCTAAATTCATTCCGCTTCACGTTATTTAATTAATGAAAGATATAGAATAGAGAATTTTCGCGCACGATATATTTTTTTAATAAAAATACAATTTTTTCATAGCACAATTAGTTATTCAATCGTTAAATAAAATAAAAATATACATTTTTATTATGTATATTTCTGTATGAATTGACATGAGAAACAACGATACCATAAATAATAATCAGCGACAAGGCAAGATTATAAAACTTTCCTCGCCATTACCATTGTGTCCAGAGCCCCATGATTTTAACGTTTTCGAACAATGAAGGGTTTAATTAAAAGAGCCATATTAACGAGACTCGTATAACGCAATATTGACTCTCAACGAGACGTGACCGCCCTTCAAATTTCCAACTATCTCATTACTTTTTGCGCTGTGCTTTTTGCGCGCTTACGTCGAGTCTCACGCATTCGGCACAGATCATCGTCGATCGACGATTAATTAAGCTCGATAATCTCGGGATTTTTGTCGAGCTAAACTAGATTTAAGACTGTGACAGGCGACAGGGTTATCCGTGTATGTACACACGTGTCGCACGCGGCGCCCATTGTAGAAGAAGGATTATCACGCTCCGGCTACTCCGGGAGAGGCGTGAGAGAGGGTCACAGGGAGACCGAGCGCGTGTTTCCAAATCGCGTACAACGGCACCGTTGTCCTCTCCATCCCGATTTAGATCCACCGCTATGACGCATACGGTGTATACGTTTCGTCACTGTAAACAGTCCGGGGTCTCGTTATTGTGTCGCCTTGCGGCTGAGAAACTGAGAAGGCGTGAGCTCAGCTTGCGACGCGTCGCGTGGTAGGAGCAGAGTACATTGAGTGACTGAGTGCACATTCATGGAAACCTCACTGATTGATCACTTTAGATGCGCTGCTGTCGGGAACAAGGGTTGCTAGTACAATACATTCGCGTGTCTCACAATTGTAGTAGCGTAAAACGGGTAGAGGAAAACCACTTTCTTCAAATATATCGATTCGCTGAAGCGTATAATTCCGGAACCGACTCGATCTATTTATGAATGGACGTCTATTTTTTGTCGCGCAAGTTATATGCGCAGGCATTTGACTTTGAAAGCTGTGCAAGTATATTGTGACACTTATTTATAACTTGATTTATATATATACGAGATATGATTTATATTGTACCTTGTGTTTCTTATATAATTATTGTTGCGAGAATATTTTAGAATTTAGATAATTAGTAAATTTTATAATTCTATATATGTTATAAGAAACAAATTGCAAGAACAATTTTCTCATTCGTGTAAATTTTGTCGATGGAAACAAAAACGGTTCAGTCGTCGAAGTCTCATGTAGAAGTAATTGTTTCGGTCGTTATTCTTCCGGGACGGAAGGCGGTTCGTTTCAATCACGTGGAAAACAGAGTAAACTGCGTGCCCTTCGAAAATACGTTACCGCCGTCATGCATTCCAGGGGTGGTCGACCTGGCAAAAGTGAGTAATCCCTAACACGCATGCTCCGATCCCCTCAATATCATAAGATACCACGCCAGGCTTGAATGAGGGGGTAGACGGCGAGCGAGAGTGTCGGTGCTCTTCACCTCCCCGTATAATATTTACCATCCTTCTTCCTATCTCGACGTACACAGCCGCGCACGCTTAACGAACACACGCGGCGGCTTGTTGATAGGTGGACTTTGCCGCTACTTACCAAGGGCTGAAAGTCTGCTGGTTCGTTTCATAGCGTCGCGACTTTTCTCCGAAAGGCGGCTTCCCGAATATGAGAAGATGAGAACTACATAGCTCCATCCATGGAGGATGGCAGCGGCGCTTAGCACTCTGCAGACACGCGGCGGTACATCGGGTGACCTTTCGAAACGAAAATTCGCAAAACTAATCATGAGATGTAACGCGCGAGCATAGTAATTTAAACAATTTTAAATATAACTACGTAAATAAATTCTTACGAGTTGTACTCTCATATCATTTGTACGTTCTGTAATTATCATTTATATATCTAGAATTTCAATGTTCTCTGAGATTAGTTTTTCGCTTCTGCTCCGCTTACTTTGTAACACGCCGTAAATCGTCGCAATAATTTTCTGAAGGGAAGCAATAATTTAACTGTCGCGCGGGGAAAGAGAATGAATTTACTCTCGCTCGGCGTTGCGTGAGGCGAAATTGGACGCATGTAGTTAAAATCAGGCGATGTAATGCCGCGCGCTATATCGCATTAAAGTTATGTAAGCTCCATAATTCATGGCCATAGAGGAGGTGAACTAATCGACATCGCCTTACAGAATGTATTTATGCCGGCTTCGGTCGTGACGTGAAAACAGATTGACATTACAGACGTAATGCATGAATAAAATCCGCGGGAGCTTCCAGCTTTTACCTTGTACGTATACCACGACGGATGTGGGTTATGACTTCATATCCTGTTTGTTGAAGCCGTTCCTTTCGCGAGAAGATTTTCGACTGAGCGCTTCCTGATCGATTTTACGTCGTTCGGAGACGCCTTCGAAATCGTGCCTTTCCCCGTGCCGACACGTAGCGAGTTATTGTACTCTAGCGATATGCCGCGCTTATATTTCAACAAAACTTTGTGAGAAAGCTTTTATATAATTATATACAATACTTCGCATAATTGCATAATTTCCGAATGTAGCCGGAGAGTTTTTCTACGAGACGAATTTATATGTACTTAATGATGTACTTACATGTACTGATTGATAAAAAACTGATTGATTTTGTTACTCAATGACACTTCCTTACTGTTTAACACTGAAACATTACCAAAGCAAGTAAGATGTTGAAGTGAATTCGTTTTTGCCGACTTAAGGAAAAGTTTAAGGAAATTTAATCTTCACGCGGAAGAAGAACACGGTAAATTCCTTTTCAGTCTAAAGTACACAATTATTCTCAAGCTTGATATCTGCAGAACGCAAATCCGAAAGGATATGAGGGTTGTCGGGATGTTTTAGATAATTTACTGTATATATTTAACGGTGAGCGCGCACACACACTTCACTCGAATGAGCCTCATTTCTGTGACAATGGAGATAGCGAGTAAAGAGCGCGGTTTTACCACAGTAAACGAATTTGTTATCGTAGAGTTTACGACAGTCTCGAGACAGCAGCGCGCAACGTCGTCAACACTTTCCAGACAAAAACGCGCCTATATCTTGCCAACATAATGAAAAGTTAGGAACGATAAATTCGCGTGAGTTTTTAAGATATCCTCACAGACTGATGCGATTTAAGACAAAATGTTTATTACAAAAATTATGGAATAATTACTTTTCTACGCTATGAATCAGTGTTATAGTTTGCCTGGATTTTGCGTCCTCGTTTTTCAAATATTAATAACGATCATCGCTGTTTAAATATTGTATAATATAAAGAAAAATAACTCTTGTATTATTTATTTAAAAAAATTACTTTAGATGAAATAAAATTTTTATAAACTAATGAGGATTTATTCATCGTGTATAAAATCGGAAATTGCTCTTTTATTTGTATAACTCGATTTCGCTGATTATACATATTAAATTAATTTTGATAAAGTATTAAGAGATTGATTTCATACTTATTAAAATATATACCTGCCCCTGTTAATGGGTACATTGGACATCGATGTACATTGGACATGCGCTCGATGAAGCTCGATTAAGAGCGAATTATTGCGCTTTATACGTCAATTTATCCTATTCGCGCTTCCGTCGTTCATATGAGCTCCAAATGAGCATACTTAACGACAACGCATTATATTCTTCTTCGTTGTATGACTCGGTAACCAATGGGCGTGGCGCGAATTGCGGCATCAGTTTTTGTGATATCGGACGACTTTAATAAAATGCTACTTATGTGCCAAATTGGCTCGGATTCCTGCGGAACACCTATCAAGTCTAATTGTATATTCGTTAATGATATGGGAATACGATACAGAATATATTGAAGTTCTTTGCGGCTCCGCGCGGCTTAGACCGAATTACCGTGCCTTATATATCACATTGCTATATACCCGTCGCGCATGTGCTGAAAAAGAGCACACTTAACAATAAACGGTATTATATTTTTTTTCCTTGTATAAGTTGGTATAAGCAATGGGCGTGGCGCGAACCGCAGCACACCGGCTTTTGTGTTACGGTGCACGTACGCTCTCGCCTTTTGTTGTACGCTGCCGTAAGTCGTTCCGGATACTCCGGAGCCGATCGTATCCAAGACGGAGAGAAGCAGGAGAGAGAGGAG
>NW_020213103.1:371465-389821 GCF_003070985.1 Temnothorax curvispinosus
GAGAGAGAGAGAGAGAGAGAGAGAGAGAGAGAGAGAGACTGTGTGTGAAAGAGCGGCCGGGACATCGCGAGTAATGAAGGTACGAGAAAAGGGAAAGAACGGGCGCGGATGCCGGCGCGGCGCGGCGTGGCGGTATCGTATCGACCGCACGTGTTATTTCCTCGATTACTCGCAACTCGAGTCACGATCGACAGTTGTTGCATCGCGATTGTCGCCCGGCGGTAACGGCCGGTCCATATCATTGTCTTGCGTCAACGTCCTGTTCCTTCTCCTTCCCACCTTCTTTCTTCTTCCCGTAAACCGTTTCCATTTGCGATGCAGTTAACGCGAAACCATACGCGCGCGTACAGAAATACGATTCGACTCAATGGACGACTCGATACTCGCGTGTATGTTTGTTACTATTTCTGTCTCAACGTGAAATGAAACGAACGGAAAGCTTAAAGGATATTTTTCGATTCGACGACATCTAAAAGCGGTTTAATAAATAAGTAGAATGTTTTCAAATGTCCGTTTTTTATTTAGGTAATAAAATCTTGCTGTAATGAAGTATAGTATAATGAACTCGTGATAATATTCGTCGTATTGAAATTAATATTGACATTAACTTTTATCTTTAATATTTTGATTGATTGATTAATGAAAAATTATGCCATATATATACATGATACAAATTTAAAGGATATTTCGATTTGATGACATCCAAAAGCGATTTAATAAATAATTATGAATATTTCCAAAAATATCCGTTTTTTATTTAAATAAAATCTTACATGCAAATCTTGCAAATCTTGCTATTATCTTGCCTATAATAAAACAGTATAATAAACTCGTAATAATATTCGTCGTATTGAGACGAATATTGATACTAATATTCATCTTTAATGTTTTGATTGATTGATCAATAACAAATTATGCCATAGGTACTTACTTGATACAGATTTAAAACACACATTTGCTATTTTTTGTAATGCTAGCAGCTGATCTGAATTCGGAATATGATGTTAACTCGGTTTCGTTGTTAACGCAACTCAGTACGTCCGTCCAGCGCACGAAACACGTTTATAACAATCGATAATCGGTTCTACTCAAATTTTACGGCGATTTATCGCAATAAACAGTCGCAGAGCGTAGTGCATTGGCCGGAACAATTGGAGCGGCGCTACAGAGAGCGTAATTAAAACGCAGTAAATTTTAGCGTGCGCAAGCGAAATACTCGGATATTTCGTACGACCTCGCGTATCGATCCTCCCTCGCTCATTGTCGACGATTAATTGCACAGCAGAATCTCCGGGTGTCTGTACAATCGCAAACATGTAATTTAATCAACGAATTCGTCACACGTCGTTATAACGACGGTTATGTTTCGAGAATTTACAATGGTCACTATGTTTTAATTCGAATTATCGGCTGACTTATCGATTTTATTGATATTTTGTGATCAGAGAATTTCAGTTTTTAGACACTCGATATAACTGTTATAAGTAGATAGTCCATGACCACGCTATCTTGCTCTCTACGTTTTACAATATACTTCTCTTTCAATTTTTTTACATTTAGATTATCGTCGGTTTTACTTTTTTATGACATTTAATTCGCATTCTGTCTGCTAAGCATAATCATTCTGAAAAAATGGAAGATTTATAAATTATTGAGTGACCTTTATCAATGTGAATAAAGTTAATTTGGATTATTGGATAAAATTAATGGATAATGTTATTGAATGAAGTTAATGGGTGAACTTAATGCGATTTTCGCAAGATACGAGACGATCAGTGAGAATTTCGCAGTTGCAACTACGATGGCGCTCGATGCAAAGTTGAGGAAAATCGGATTTCCACGTAGAAAATCTTTTGAAGCGAATGAAGCGCACATTCGATATCGGTCGTGCTCAGAAAATCTGTGCGCGAGTGTCGTACTCGTAAGTAAATATACAGCGATCGGGAGAGTACTGTGCAGATGTATGCGCGAGACGAAGGAGAACGAAAAGCCGGTCTTCGATGGAACACCTGCTCCACAGGTATGCGATCCTCTCCACTGTTCTTCGCGCCCGTTCGCCGCATATATGCCTCGCAACATTCTTCCATCTCGCTCATCGCGATCAATTCGAGACTGACAGTGACCAAAAAACTAAATTCGATATTGTTGAATGAAAATCTGGGATAACTTCATCCAGCGTGTCGCATTGAATTAATTTTGTTTACATTGATTACAGTTACTCAATGTTCCATAAATTTAATTTTCTTGATTATAATATATAAGGAAATAAATGCAAATTAAATGTTGCAAAAATGTAAGTTTATAGAGAAACTTAATAGTGGTCATCATTGCTACATCTTTCAATAAAATTGTTCAAGTGCAAAATGTAGCAATGTTGTTATAAAGTTTTTATATTACTTTTATAGGTATGATATCTCTAGAATAAAATTTATTTATAAAATTTATCACATCTTGATGTAACAACATATAGATATTTTATTACAATATTGCTGCTTTTGTTATTTTTTCGATCGCGTCTTGCTGCCACAATATCCATAACTCATGTCAGAGAAATTAATATAAAGTTTGCAAAATTGTTTCATAAATCAGATTATATGTTTCAAAATTCAAACTGTATAGAGAAATTTGATAGCTTTTATAAAAGAAACGATCCGCGATATCCACAATCTTCACGATTATCGAACGGACCCGAAAGGCACATACTGATTTAAATTACCGCACAATAGCGTCGCCTGCAGGAAACCTGTTTGCCGGGTGTTCGGCCTGTTCTTGCGTAGCCATATAATATTTGAAGGACTTGGGACACTACCAGACCACAGACTTGCTAAACCACATGGAGTAATTTTGACAGGCGAGGAATTGAGGCCATTAAATCATTAATGAGATTTATTATATATAAGTATAAATTTCTATAATTTTTTCTCATTTATTTTTTAACGAACTACGTCTGAAAAAAGTATAAACTTTTTATTTAATTAACAAAATTTATAAATAAATATATTTTAACAATTCCATGCGTGATGCAATGTTAGCTTCTCAATCATTGAAAAACTATAGGCAAATATTTTTTTAATCCCTTGTTCATTAAACAATCTATTCATTAAACAATCTAATCGCTATTTTATTGCAAAATAGTATATACATGTCCATATATAGTGGGAAATCGTACAATATGTGTAAATGTACAAAATGGAATGCTTTTGATATATTAAACGAGATATTAAATATTCTGTTATAATAATTTGTTTTACAACTGAATTACCAACCAGTTTTTTCATTTGCTCTGAAAATTTCATTTTTCAGCGTTTATACCATTACCATTGATGCTTGAACTCTTCTTTTAATTTTCCCTTTATATTCTGCATGATTCGGCTACCGCGCTTTTCCGCCATTCGCTTCGTTTAATGAAGTCTCTTATTAGCTTTCGTTGCTCGGTTATTCCAATGTAATTCTTATTTGCATTGCGCGTATCAATCTAGTTGGCACTGCCGCTCATTATTCATGAACGCACGTTTATATTTCCTCGGTTCTTGCATTTTTGAGTGATAACCGAATCAATAACCAGCCTAGCCAGCTATTCAGGCATGATCAATTATTTTATTCCAATTAGGTAATGTCGAGGGTAATGTGAACATGAATGATAGTTTGCAAAGTTATCACGAAATATTTAAGAGGATTTTTAGCAGTCTGTTCATATGTATACTATTTATATGTACTTACTGTTATTTCATAGAGTTTTATTGATATACTGATAATAATAATAATAATTTTATTGAATTGCAGAGAGAGAGAGAGAGAGAGAGAGAGAGAGAGAGAGAGAGAACTGCTTACAAGCTTATACCTTTGATACTATTAATACTAGAACTATAAAACTTAAACTATAAAAATAAAAATAAAAATAATAATGATAATGATAAAGCATAAACGTGCAAATTTAAAACTTTATATAAATAGTGTAAAAAGAAGATAATATATATGTTATTCCACATTACGTCTTTCTAATATTCTACCAATATGTTTCTCTTTTGCGGGGTGTAAAAGTTCTCCGATCGTCTATAATCTACTTCGTTCCTTAACCTTGTGCCGCTTGCAGCGAATCTTGCAGCTGCATTGCTCGTCTTTTTGTACCTTAACACATTGCAGACGAGAGCTACCAGAATTCCCTATCACACAACACTGGTGAATTCTCGAAGCCCGCCGGCAATATGTTACAACGTTAAGCAGTTTCGTTTGTTAGAAATACGGACTGTTAATTATTCGAGGGATAACATCCTTCTGCTGCATTGCTGCATTGTGTTAAGACATAGGAATAAGGCTAACCAGACTCCTTCTTCGGGAGCACAAATGCTCCCACACGAAGTACAAATTTGCGTAAAATTATAACGTAACACGGTGTTTCGTTCTCCAGTAGCGGTACTCGCTTCCACCAAAGGCGCTTCTGTTCCGGAAAGCTCCGCCGTTCTTCCGCTGTCGCGCCGGTTACGTAATAAGAGGTGGCGACTGCCCCGGTAAACTATACGACGCAAATTTCCAATCGCGTTTCGCCGTAAGTTTTATTTCGTATTAACCGCTCGCGATTATTTCGGTCCGAGTAACTTTCACGGCAGAGTTGCTTAATGACGTGGCGGAGCCGGCAATCACTACGGAACACCTGCCCCGGACGTATTTATGTTAGCCGACCCTCTCTCCTCGCTTGATTCTGACACTGCGTGCCTCGTAAGGTACGAGACGCCGTCGTATGCAACTGGCCAACCTTCGACGCTTCCTTTGAGCGGAATATATCCTTTATATTGCCGTAAACGAACAATAATGCGATAATGGTGGTGATAAACGAGTCTAAGCGTCACGGATACCCCTCTGTCATAAAAATACGGAGACGTTCGTATATATAATGCATCTCTCGTAAAAACCTATTAAATACGCGCGCGCTGTCGTATAACGGAATTTTCTAATATCGCGTGTATGCACCCAGGTCGTTGCTCGTTAGAATAAAATTTTAGATCGATTTTTCGTTTATTACCGTGCGCGTAGTCATGCAATGGTTTTATACATGTATGTCGCTTGGTGTGCTGCTGGATACAACGGATTTACAGTAATGCGGTTTTGACAATGTGCGCGCGGCGCGTGAATTGACGATATTGATGATATGATATTAAAGCTTGAATTATGTATATATTTTATGTCGCAAAATAACTGTAATTGTAACAGTAAAGTCCATCTTGATAAAAAATTGTTATACAAACTTAAGAATTTATTCTTATCAGAATAATAGTTTGTTACCTAATGCAACTTTTGAACTAAAAAAGATGCAAGATATGCTCGAGAAGTGCGAAGGAAAAATATTGTATAAAATTGCGTGAGATATTTTATAGATAAGCGAATCCTCAGGAAAGTGTTAATACAGATATATCTGCGTTTTTATCCTTGAGATTTTACCGCATCGTCCGAACGAGTTTGTGAATATCGACAATTTACTAGCGCTATTTTCTCAAGTGGAAGATCTCGTAGATCTTATATGCAAATCATATTATCGCGGAAGTTAGTACACATATACACACACGCACACACACACTCAGACACACGTACACTCATGGCTTCTGACGTCTATGTTTTACGGGATTAGGTACGGGTTTAAATTTACAACGTCCGTGGTGTTATCGATTATAGGAGGTATATATTTATATCTAGACTAAGATATCATAGACGAGTGCCAAACAAAATAATCGTGTGTACGAGTGCAGGAAAAGTACTTGAATTCATTTGGCGCATACTTGTGATATTTTTATTATGTCAAAATAACAAAATCCTCAAAGAATATATATGTTATACGCTTATAAAAACGTACAAAAATGTTTAAATAATTGTATTTAATTATTTCTGCCAATTTGTAATTAATAGAATATATCTCCGTAGACAATACTGATTTTAAATTATAAAATTATGATATTATTTATATAAGGGTAGACCGGGGCACGTTGTCACACGGGGCACGTTGTCACATCGGCTTTATTTAAAAAACTAATAACCAGAGAGCAGTACCCGTCATTCCCAAAAACGTGTTAGTGTATGCCCATCTTTGGTATGTTTACAGTGTTGAGATTGCTCCAGCCGTGTTGACGTAAAATCAACTTGAAAGTTTTTTGCGACCGTAAGTAAAATTTTATTGTCTAATATTCAACGTACTGGACATGAAGCTTATGTGTTTTTAGAATAGACCTTTATATTATCTTAAAGTATGTACTTTTACCTACCGCGTGCAATACCTAACCTTATGAATATCTCAAACGTGTCGGCCATGAGGCTGTTTGAAGTAAAAAAATGCCCTCGGGGCACGTTGTCACGAATTTGATGGGGAATCTATTGCGAATCTTCGGATGACGATAACGAGTAAAAATATTTTATGTTTAATCACCGACATGATTATAAAAAAAGTGTATAAGTTGCGCATTCGAGTGGAATTCTTGTATTTAGATTAAGACGAAAACTTCGTGCTTTTTGTACTTTTTTGAAATAAAATAAATGTTTCTGTGAAGGATTTTACTTTTTTACATTGCAGCGCACTATAATATATTGATATTTACGTTGAATACAGTTTGGATAACATTTTGCATGCAATTACATTTGATATGTGACAACGTGCCCCGGTCACGGGGCACGTTGTCACAAGCGACCTGTCGTTATTTATTGTTATGTAACAACTGTAGAGTAACAATCACACAAAATTCGATACTGTCCAATTGAAACTGAGGGTTCACTCGAAATTTTGGCATATCAAAGTACTCTTAAATATTGAATGTAAAAAATACAAAAAATATTGAACCAAATGTGTGACAACGTGCTCCGGTCTACCCTATATACTTTTAATAGACATATTTTTTCTGTAAAATTGGGCACGTTAAATCTTAAAACGTTATGATATTGATTATACGTCAAATTGTTGGAGTTAGTTCCCACGAGTATCGAACAACCTAAAACATGATATTAATGTCACGGACTATACATTTCTTACATGCGCAGCGCATTACTGGCGAGCGTGCCTACATCTTCCGACACGTGCTGCGACATTGCGCACACGTGTGCGGCAAGTATGCGATCTGTTTTGCATCGAAACGCGATTGTAATGCCTAACTTTAACGACACGGTCTGAGAAAAGTCAATACTGTTACAAACAGATTATCACTATTTTATTGAAGATTTATATTTATGATATGCTATTATTATATAGCAAGATAATTCATTTTACGTTTTGATTTAAAAAATATTATTAAGTTTGGACATATACATATATATTTATACCATATTATAAATATATATCCGTATAAACTTAAAATTATTTTATTAATCCAGAAGAAAAACAAATATATATAAAAATAAATATATACATTATTAAATTACATTTATGTATAAATAATATACGCATATACATCTAAATATATGTCACAAATATTTTATCACATTTACAAAGATAACAATGGATATGTCATCACTTCATTTTCTACAGCGTACACTTCAAATATGCACGTTCGCTCTTCTCGAGTGGCAATATCAGTGAACGACTCCGCACGAGAGTTAGGGGAGATTGTTCAATGAAAAACGACCAGAAACCGGATCGCTGGCGTGCAGCGAGCATATGCGAGCAGCGTTTATCCTAGATACGAGTGGACAATGCAACGTTTACACCTATTGCTCTGTATTTCCAAGAACCATTGATAACCGGCATAAAGAGACGGCTTTTGGGATCATAATACTCCTTGTATTCAGCCGGTTTCGCCGTCGACCGGCGGACGAACGCGAAATGTACAGCGCGGCGCTATCGCGTTGCTTTCCACCTATCTCGGTATAGGGCGACCAGAAGAGAGCAGAAGCGATCTCTATTCACGGGCGAGCCTCTAACTTTCCAGACGACAAAAGTTTATGAAATTCCTCAAAAGCTCGGCCTACGACGTGGACGTCGGCATGACGGTACGAGCGGAACTTTTCGAGGTTTCATCAGGACGTGAGAGAACCTCTTGGAGAGGCCATTTCGCTCTCGCGCGATGACGTTTACCGTGCCGCCTATTGTTTTCATTCATCGTGGGCATCACTCGCGATTATTCCATCCTGCCGGGCCAATTCTTGCTCCGGCGCGATCGTCCAAACGATCGTCCAAACGCTATATCGCTGTCTAAATTCGCATAATATATCTCATCACGGCGATGAAAGCGCAATCTGTTGTCTAAGATTATGTATTATAGAATGACGGACATAAATTTTAGAAACCCCAAGGCATTTCATCAGGAACTATAAAGCCGCTCTCGCGCATGATACGACGAAACATTATACTTTGGTAAACTGTCGTTAAATCGCTTTGCACTCGATGGAACTTGGGCTGTAGCGGTTTATAATAACGTTGTTGACTAGATAATAGCACCGTTGTCATCGAACAAGATGGCTGAAGGTTGTTTGCCTGTCAAACGCCTCGCCGGACTCTCCCTCCTATTACCCTCGCGTCGTACCTTCTTCGTGTGCGTCTGGTCTATATTAGACTGCTCTATTCCAAGCTTCGAGCCCGTAGAGTATATCGATGCAGAACCGAGAAATTGGCGCATCGTAGAGACCGTATTTGCCCGTAGTTACCCATAAAACGGGGAACGCTGTCAGCGTGCCCAAGATTAATTATCGCGAGACGCCCGTTGGTCATCGTTGTAATCATCGCGAGTGCACTCGATCATGCGTCTCATCGAGGCTTTTGATGCATCATACCGATGCTCTCTTTTTTATCTCGCTTTCTCCGAGAGCGAATGCGCGCAAACGTGTGCCGTGTGCCGGCCTCGTGCTATATCGATCACAACCGGCGTCACGATGCAAAGCAAAGAACCGCGCATTTGCGCGGGACGAAATTTCCCACGGGTTCCGCAGGCACTTTTCGCAGTCCTTTATCTTCGAGCTACCCTCAAGCTACACGATTCCCGGTAACTTGGCACTGCCGGTAACCCGATAACCCACGCTTAGCTGTGTCTTCGCAAGACCATAGTTTCGTTAGTCCATTGTCCCACACAAGTTTGTGTCGTAACCCAACACTTATTGTGCATCTCCCCGTCATGTCCGAGTTCCTCTGTTGGCAACTGGGATACTTATCAGGGAACGTCTGATGTGTCAAGACGTACGTTGTTCTTGTTTCTAATCCGATTCCGTGTAGTTCTAGCGCGAGTATCAAAGTGTCGCCAAATATTTTTAACGATGAAAGAAGACCCAATTTGTGCGCTAATGTCCGAACATTCAACAAGTAAACGACCTTCTTTAACGCTCTATATACGTAAACCTCTTATGCATAATGATATGTTATGTGAGAATTTAAAGTTGTTGACCGTAATAGCTCAATAATGCTCAATAATGCAGAAATTTAAAGCCACGTTTGAAGATACAAAGCGGTCAAACAAAACTTCGAAGATCGATTTCTAGGTGACATAGAAAGAGTTTAAGAAGCGCAAAAGTGTTGCAAAATCAATCGAAGGGTATTTAAGTCGATATTTTCGAGTTTTTTCCGAACTTTTGAATTAAAAAATCTCTTCGTCCCACATCAGCGTGGAGTGTTTCTACTGAGGGGAGGTAATAACGTAACGTAATACACGACGTTTATGTAAGTTACGATACCATATGCCATAAGCAAACTTGCCACGCGAAGGGTCGATGGTAGTTAATGTAAAAACTTGCGTGCTGACCTGCAAGGCTATTTCTAACGGGTCGATATATTCTACTCCGTGCTGTATATCAGGTAAAGAATACCCGGCAGTGGTAGCTAGGGGCCACTGACATGAATTATTACTCCCGACAGGATTCGACAAGCGCGCGCGGGACAAGCACAAATTACTTCCTCGCTTCTTCCATTTCGTACAAATGACGGTGCGTCTTTCACTATCGCGGACGCATTGCCTTAATTTTTATTCGGCACGACAGAAAGGAGAATCCCATTTTCTAAAGTAACGTAGGAAAAATCGCGATCCAATTAGCGCAGAGTGGTTGTATGCAAAGAAGAATTGTTATTTGCCAGTTAAAAATCTGATAAACACAATGATTAACATAGGAATGATTGAGTTTTATTTATGTATATTTAACGTTTTGCCGTCATTTCATAAGTGGTCAGTTTTTTTCATAAAATTGCGTACAATTTTTGCGTACAAATTTTTGTGTAAAAATATCAGCTTTCCATGTTTTTATTGCGAGATTGTTGATGACGATAACGACTAATGGAGAGACATAGAAGGGCGATATGTTTTACATCAAATATAGGATGTTTCTCTCGTACGATCTATATTAAAAAATTTTTCATAGATTTAATATAAAAGTTATAGCATGTCATGCACGCGGGAAATTTTACATAACGTGTTTGCGTGACAAAAAGAGAAATAAAACTGAAGTTTTTGTTTCGAGTTTTATCGACAGATTTAATCCTTGGTGCGCAGACAATGAGGCGGATTATGGTTTCTCTCTCCACGGTCACAATTCGAATTTAATTGAATTTTTCCCGAGGGTGTTGGAGATTAATCGGTGGATCATTTGCCGGTTCGCTCCTCGGGTTCATTCCGCCGGATATCCGCTTGACATTGATACATAGCGTCGCGATAAAAATTTTCGTACACGTTACGTTCGAATTGATCGTGTTGAGATTTATATATGATCATAGATGTTTTTGCAAAGCATTTTGTAATCGGATACGTACGCGCAGATAAACGTGCATATCTGGTACTGCCGAATGCGAATAAGAGCTTATCTCATCCCATATCTTAATTACATTAATTACATTACCGCAATATATCTTTTGAGTAATACAGAAGATTAAATAAAGCAATAAATTTAATTACTTTATAATAAAAGTACGAAATATTATTCGATAAACCAGTGAAATTTTAAAAACAAAACTCTTTTCGAGAAATACCGATTTATATCTTTTTCCTATGACATTTTCACGTTTATATTTTATATACACGAATTTATACACATGTGGGATTTATCTATTTGTTATTTATCTATATATTTTTACGTCTATTGTGTGGAGTTTTTTTCTGACAATAAGATTTTCTCACAAATGAGATATAATTTATTTTAATGCCCGATCGTGATATTCTCGCTTCTATACTGATCTATTGGAGCTTCCTTCATCTTCTTACGCATTGATCCGTAACTATATTCGAAATGTATCAGGTTCTATATTTCGCAGCGACAGGATCATAACCGATAACTTGCTTCCTGCTTGTACCGTAAATTTGCAGATATTCATCGATAGGAAATGAACCTTTCTCTTTTATCTGGTTATAGTAAACTTCTTATTTTCACAAATTGCTTTTTAAGCAACATAATATTTCTCAACTATACGACGCCGCATACTAATGCTGCAAATTATTTACATTTTGTTTTAAAGATTTATAACTGTATACAGATATACATATTTTTATTACCATGATGCTATTAAGTTACACATGTGATTAATTTCGGTTATTAAATATAGTGGATGAAATCTGATAGAATATAATTATTAATAAGAAAATTAGTTATTTATAGAAAATTCGTGTAAAATGCAACACGCATTTAGCTATATATTAATAGATATTTACGTTATTTTAAACAGTATTTATGAAGTAATAAAAAAGGCAGTTTTCATTTCTTTTTGAAAAAATTTTATTACATACTGCGTCTTATGTTCCTTATTACGTGCCACAAAGTGACAGCTATTTGCGAGTATTATATCTCGAATTACTTGTTTTATGATGATTTATATTGCACGAACGCTTATAGAAGTTTTCGGTGTCGCAAAAATTTTTTCGATTAGGAATTTGTCTGCGCGTCCAAGAACGGACCAACTTATTCCGTTTGCGGACAGAAGGTACATTCAGGATTCCGCTTACGACGTGCATCGTGGAATTTCCTTCATCTCCTAGCATCGATCTTCTATCTACTGAGGGAAGTAGATCCGTGAACACCGGCTCCATGCAGTGTCCAATATATATTGGTGTGGATTTATAGTCATGCTCTGCTCTGCGTGTAGTATATTAACTCCTTCCTTTTCTGTTTCATAGATTACGCTGAATGAGAAAATCGATAATTTATATTTATTTTGCGATAGAAGATTTCTACTGTACTAAAAAAAATATTAATTATTGACGAATTTAATATGCAATCTATGAGTTTGAAATATAAAATTTTATTATATGCTCCTTCCCCTCTTTCGTTTAAAATGACGTTTATAAATTCGCTTTTTCTTTTTTGATTCAATTATACTTGATTTTTAATTTTATTTAATTATTTAATTATTTGTTAATGGAAAAACGATACGATTTCATATATATTCTGAGTTATACGCTGTTATTCCATGCGACGTGTTCTTTAATTGAAGGAAGTAAATTTCCTCATATGTTCTAAGACACACGGAGAGAAATCGTTAGTAAACTATACATAGTTGCGAAGTAAAATTTACTAAAACAGTTGTGCCGAACTGGCTAAGCTGTATTTACCAACAGGGTTAGGTAAAAATTACCGAACGAATTATATAATTTTTACTTGATTAGTTAAGCTGCAGTAGTTAGGTAAATTCTACTCAACTGTATAAGTAGGATTTACAAATTTTGATACGGTAATATAATATCGAACAATTATAATACTTGCAAATAATAATAATGCTTAAAAAAATTGATTTGTATGTTCATACAAGAATATATTTTAAAAATTAAATATTATTTAGATATAATTATTAAAATAGGTAAATAGATCATTAAAAATTTGTATAACAAAATTAATGGCAATTTTTTCAAATAAAAATGTATTTAATTCTTATATATATGTTATAGTACATGTCTTGTGGCTACATAGTAGTTTGATTTTTTTTTAATTAAAAGACAAGCACTCAATTGCGGCAAGTCTTTTAATTTTTTAACAATTCTTAAATCGCCGTTAAACTGAACTAGAAACGCAAAATAATGTTCATCAAACGTGATCGCAGGTACATTCACTAAAACAAAATAAACTTCTCTATCGGCATAGTAAATTGCAGTAATTTTACCAAAAATTGGCATACCATCTTTTTGAAAACTTTGTACAACAACACTATTTTGAGCACACATTATTCCATTCGTTTCTACATACTTTATCCGTCGTATATTCACTTTATCACAAACATGAGTAAAGTGTGCAACGACAACTTGCTTTTTATAAAGTATTTCAGGTCCTAATTTCATTGTTTTTTTGGTATCACTTGTAGCTAATAAATATGCAAACTTAAGCTGATTTTTTATTGCCATTGTTTTCAAAATATTTGTTGATGTCGTTACACTCTTTGCAGCCAATTTGTGATTTCTGTGTTTTGATTCATATCGCATTGACCAAAAATGAATTAATGGACCATTTTCTATAATAATTCGAGGGTAGTGTGTCATGTTGTGATGTTTCGGTTTCAAATCACCGTACAATTTGATGTATAGTTCATGGTGTTTCTTGATGTGGTATTCTAATAAAGGAATATGATCACGGACAATTCTGGGAGAAGTGACGATGTCCACTATTCTTCTTAAGAATAAGTAAAGTTGCCAAGCTATATTATCTTCAGGCACTAAGTCACCTACCATCAGTCCGAAATATCTTAGAAAACACGCCATTTCTGCGGCTGACATTTTTAATTTCTTTTTTTCTTTGATCACCTCGACCGAAATTACTGGTACTTTATTCCCTTGTTCTAAAATGCCGTAATTAAATAGCTCAATTCTGCTATTTAATACTCTTAAAGAAAATATTTTCTTCTCTTTGTTGAAAATAAAATCATGCAAGATATTTGAAAAGCAGTAACTAGCTACTCCCTCAAAAATATCGTGCATAATGTCAACACTGACGTTCTCCGTCACGTGAAAACCATGAACTTCATTGAACACGCACGGATACTTAATGCCTGTAAGTGACACATTTGCTTTTTTTAAATCCTCTGCATAATTTTCTCTTGTTCTTAAAAGTGATTTGTCCTCAACAATTGACGATTTTGTCTGAGACGAATGAATAAAGCACAAGCGACAGAAAAAATTCGCTGAAAAACTTTCAACAAAGCCCAAGATACTGTTAAGGCCGAGGTTATCTCCTAAAACTAATCCGAGTTAAAAAAAAACATTATATTTAATGTTATCTACTGTAATGGTGATCCCTTTTTCCTCGACAATATTCAATTCTTGTATGATAAACTTGAAAATTTTTTTGTTTCCATCATCTTTATCGTCTTTTTTATCGTCTGAATATGACAATGTTGATAAAAAAATAGAGTTTAATTTAGAATTTAAGTGTAGGGGCATGCAAGGTATTGAAATGTATGTACCACCGCATTTGTTATTTCCGGCATGACTACCAAGGCAATTGCCAGTTTCAAAATCATCGTGATATAAAAATAATGGTATATAAAAACGATTACCATGAGATGCTCGCCTGCGCTGCCAATATTCGCTTTGTATAAAATTACTTATAATGTCTTTCTCTTTATATAGATCTTTCATATAGCTACGTATTTCACTAAACAATCCTGGTAGTTCCAAAAAAGCTTTTAATGTTGCCCTTAATGGTATATATTGTACTGTTGCGTTTACCGAGTTTGGAATAACGCATTGCTTTTTTTGCTCCACCATTGTTTCGCAAATTGGATAGGTTTCTGGTGGAATGTACCAATTACATTCCTCAATGTATTTAAACCTATGGTGTTCCGATGAAAACTGTGTAAACGGATTTTTATAAGATTGCAAAACTTTTTCAACTTCACCAATTACTTGATTATCACATTTAGTTTTAAGTTTAGTTTTAATCTGTTGAACAAGGAAAGGAATATAAACATTTTCGCTAAATTTAGTAAAATGTTCAATTATAATTTGAATCACGTTTCTGGGCACTACAGGATTGTTATACAGTGTTAAAACAATCTTAGCAATTTCTTTTTCCAAGTCTAAACAATTAATATTCTGAGAATCCATTTTATAAAAGAATAATTATACAATTAAATGTTAGAGATGGAACAAGAACACGCATACAAATAAACAACACTGCTATATAAAAATGAACGTCTTGCTCAATACATGTTAGACGTGTACCGCAGCTTATAACATTCTTATACATTTTTACAAGAATACTTAAATAAACAAAAGTGCAAAGAACGTATTACACTATTTTCACATTAAGACTTTAACATCTCTAATCAATGAATCTACACTTATATATGAATTTGTTTTGTCTTTAATTTCGATTTTATAGACAAACTTTTGCAGAAAAGTCCAAACGTGTTTGCATTCTGGTGGGTAATCTGCGTTCAGTACAAAGTATATTTTGAAACAGCAATTCACTGTTTCTAATGGATCTGACAAAACGTAAACTTGGTTGTTGATAAAAATCCTACAAGTTACAATATTATCGAGATCACCACATATCATGGGATAAGGCTGAATAGTCAGATCAAACTTTTTATATTTAGCTTCCTTCGATTCTTGTAGTGGTTCAAATTCCTCGTAAGTCTAAGAAAATAAACATAATTTCAATCAACAAATATTATAAATATAAAAATAAATATTTATTTACATGCATAACAAAATACCTGAATGTGTAATAAGAAGCCGTCTTGAACCTCTTTTCGTGTTGGTCTCCAAGATGGTTTCCCTCTTTTTGTTTTACAACCGATTGATCCTAACATTAATGGAAGAAGCATTAAAGCTACCAATGACGAATGACCTACGGTTACAAATAAAAGGTGTATAAACATTAATAAAAGTATTATTATATTATAACCTACATAGTTCTAATTTATTTTCAAAATAGTGATTGTCACTCACCATTGTCAAGGAACTTTGAGTTTTCCAAAAGATAATTTTTAACATCGCGATTTTTCTTATCATTTTTAGCCAAAGTTATGATACATTCAGCAATTTTTGGCCATTCCTCAATAAACTTATCTCTTTCTTCTGGATATATTCTATTGAAATCTGATTGCAACTGAAAAGTATAATATTAAATATAATTTAGATAGATAGATGAAGTTATTTTCGTCAGATACAAAAAATATAGATAATTATATAATTAAAAAAGGTTGATTATCAAACGGTAAACATTTTAAAGTTCTCATAAAATTTAAAAATAGATTAAATGATAAAATATTAAAATTGTGAAGAGGTTAAAAGAATTGAATCTCGTGTAATATAGGGGCGCGTGCTGCGGCCCGTGGCTCGTCTCGCACTGAAGTTCTTATACTTGCCATTTGGACACTGCCGCGTCCCTTGATGTAAAGAAAGCAATAGAGTAGATATATTTTATTGAATATAAATTAACGTACCAAAATGTATCCTGAACTGTTTTGTAAGTACTTGAATTTTCTCAACATCTGTTCAATACTCATATCATCTAATAAACTACGCGCAGCAAAAATAGACTCCCATTTCTCAAGATGTTCCTCCAAAGTTCCAGTCGTATTTGTTTGGAGCCATTCAAGGGTTTTCTCTATGCTGTCATTCTCTTCAGTATTATTTTCTAAAACGTCACAGACTAATTAATTGATGTTTCAATCAAAATACGTATAGATTACATAAATGAATTGTTAGGTAAATATGCTCTTACAATTTATTTACGTGATCTGATTTACAATAAGCCCAAGAATAATTATAATCATAATAACTTTTTAATAACAATACAAATTAGATAGATCGATCAAGTTTTTCTTTTTGTCCTAATACAAAAAATAGAAAATTAATATTTGTACCTGATTCAATTAAACTGTTCCTTTTATTCTTATTTGAGTCGTCCTTCGTAAGTAATCCTGCAGTCTTGAGAAGCTTTCTGCAGTGACAGTAATGATTGTACAGGACGCCGCTTATGTTTACTGGAGATCCTGGACCCTTTGACTGTACTGATGAGTAATATATACCTCGATCTTGTGTAGGGAATGCCAGTACAATTTTCTTGGTGAAATCCTCAAATTGTTGTTTATTTATTCTAGAAAATAAAATAAGGTAACTTAATTATACACGCGAAAAATTTATCCTAAATAAAATATATTAAATATGTATTGATTTTCATATAATGATTGTTGTATAAAATAAAGATAAACAATTGCAGTGTACATAGTGTAATGTTTATATTGGTAAAAAATAAACTATAATCTAAACATTACGTTTCCGTCTATCGGAATAACTTACTTATAATTAGAGCTCAATAATATTGCAGGCTTAATTAAAGCTTCAGCTAATAAAGCAGTATTTACTTTATGTGTCTGTTCATAAATAGCCACAACAAGGCGACCTGAGAAATTTGAATTTAATAATTCCAGAAAATGTTCTCGTTCCACATCTACAAAAGAACGTTTACATTGCAATATTATGCAAAAACAAAGTAAATTGTTCAAGATAAAAGCAAACCTAACCATTATCATTGATAATGCTTTTAGCATTTTCATTAGGTGCAGGTAAATCAGCATTTGATTGCGTAGTGGCAACGACAAGATAAGGTTCAGGTGAAATATGGACAACGTCTTTGATTTCAATGGGCATGCCCATTATGTCACTTTCATGCAATACAGTATCGGATAAATCAAGCTTTTGTACTTCTATTTCTTCTTTATATTTAGCATATTTTTGACTGAACATAAATTGATGTCCTAATACGGGAATCAATTTCTCAATCAATTTTTCATTGAGATTCAAAAATACATGCTTGTTGATTGCATTTTCTGTAAATGAATTAAATTGAATAAAAATTTACTGCTGTATTTTAATAATAGTTTTAGTTATATAATTTAGATTAAGCAGAAAAATATGTATTGTTTTAGTGAAAAAGATTATTGGAGGATTCACACTGCGTCCGATGTTCGATGTACGACGATCCGACATCCAATAAGAAATTTTTGTCTCTAATACTAAATTCTGTTATTGGATATCGGATCGTCGTACGTTGAACATCGGACGCAGTGTGAATCCTCCATATAACCTCGATTATAATAACCAAATTTTTACTTACGCTCAAAATTGGAGATCAAAAATCCCAAGTTCCACTGCTTCAGAAGATTTTTCACGAAGTCATCTGCCATGCCGGCGAGAAAGAGCGAAAATGAGAGGAAGAAAAAGAACTCGCTCGATGCACCGTTGCGTTCATCGACGTGTCTCGCGAACGGACGATCAGGTAGTAGACGGGGGAGGGAAGGAGGGCCGCGGAAGCACGCCGTCGCGGATTTTCGGACGGGTCGCCGACACTCTCGACACTAGTCACACGCCCCAGATAAGGGGGAAGGTAGAGAAGTAAATAAAGCACAACACACCAAAGTATGCGGTGTGTCGCTCGTTTTTAAATCACCGTCGATGCGGAGAAAAAAGAGTCACGCGCGA
>NW_020213103.1:399821-408100 GCF_003070985.1 Temnothorax curvispinosus
AACGAAAAATTTATTTAATTGTTAGTGCATTAAGTATGATTTTATTTGATCCAGTCTAGCCACATGTACCTATATGCGATAGCAGCTATTGATGATTTGATTATCAGCTTACAAGTCGGCTAACTAATTCCATGTACACATTTATATAGATGCGTAAGCATATTGCATATTGTTCGTTGAATCTGAATGCTCGCCGTACGTGCTTAATGAGATTGATTAATATTCAATTACGTAAAGAGCTTTTCCGATGTATTGGCTAAAGCCAACCCCTATATGAGTCAGAATTGCTATATATATCTTCAAAGTTGCCACGTTTCGTGAAACATATTATATAGCTTTATGATTATCATTCTGGTATAATTCATTCATTGAAAATTTATCCTTAATAGTTAACTCGTTTAAATCTATAACTGACAAATGATTTTAATTGCAGGTATCGGAAGAATTTTGCATCGCCAATCGTAAGAGGAGCATCATATCTAGTAAGTACTACTATTTTCTTTTAAAACATTTTTTTTTATTATTATTCGTATAATGAGCATACCTATTTATGTAGCGATATAAGGAATTTAAGAACAAGTCTCCATTCTTTATAAAATACGATATTTGATAAATATAGGGTTGTACTTATTCTAAAAATTTTTGAATAATCGACGCGACATGAGTCTGTATTTATAGTCCGTTCTTATTTCAGTCAGACCGTCTTAAGTAAATGTCTTAAGATATATGGCTCTGTGATTAGTTATATTTCATAACATCTTAAGGTTATACTTAAAACGGTCTTAAATATAAGACCCGACTATATGATTACCGCATATAAATCGATATTAATTAAATACAAATTTATGATACACGCATAGAATGTTGACCAATATACTGTCAAGCGGTAAAGCTAGTGCTTTCAACAATATAATATTATTGAAACGTCAAAAACGACACAGTGTTATAAAAATGTAAAGCAGTTTACAAGAATAGCGTTCACAGTTTACCTTCGTGTCACACTTTTCTTGTAAATCGCACGGCACAAGCTAAACTTAAAAAAGTTAGATGTAAGAACCGGAAAAAGCTTCTTGAACTTTGTGATCTCGTGAAAGTTTGTGAGGTGGAGGCGCCTGTGGCGTTAATAACCTCATGCATCATCTGCGGGCGAAAAATTCTCCATTGGCCGCTGACGCAGCAACAAAAAAATTTGGTATAGCGGTTTAACTGCCGTCAGAAAGGAGAAGAGAGAGAAAAAGAGAGAGAGAGAGAGAGAGAGAGAGAGACGGAGAAAAATCGCATACATGTAACAATATAACATTTATGTCGATAATTAAAAAGTATTCCTAAAGTTTACTGAATAAATAAATAAATTTTTACGTTTTGCAGTTACTGCTAGTTTTAACAACCTTTTATTGATTTGTATTAATTTATTAAACAAGATTAAACACGTTATTTATTTCATGAACAATAGATTAAAGAGAGATTCAATATGTGTATATCGTATATCATTCCATACATGATTCGTAATATTTCGGTGTTATTGTATTCTACATCACGTTCAACCAGATCTCGTCTGCATTCAGTCTACTGGATTATGAAATTATGAGAAACTGTGTTTCCGACTGGTGCGCGTCAAAGGCAAACTGATGACGCACTCTGGTATTTTGCCAAAATGAAGGGAAAATGTGAAGCGAAAGCGAGGAAAGAGGTAAACCTAAAAAGAAAAATAAAGGAAGCAAACACGAAAAGGAAAAAAAATACGATACGCGATATAAATGGCAGCCACGCGATCGACACCTGCATGCGGCTTTTTAAATAAACATCAGGTTACCTCTCCGCAAATTTAGAGGGTTAAAAGTGGTTCCTCGGTCATTAATTGACATTCTCTTTGGCTGTTCTACATTTATTCATCTAAGTACATAAATGGAGATAAATGTTTTGAAGTTTCAATGTTTGCGATTACTAATCTAATTCGTTCTGATAAAGAAAGATTTTTAATTAAAAAGTATTGTATTATACTTTATCAGCTGTTTTTAATTAGATCAAATATTAATTTTACTAAAACAGATCTAAAAGATTCTCATATTATTGTACATTGCGATTGGTAAAATGTAATTTTGAATGATACAATACTAAAATTTTACTACTCAAAGCTTCAGAATAAAGTACCTATCATAAATCTTCGATTTTTGAAAATTTTTGAAAATGCTTTAAAATTGTAAAATGCTAAAGAAAAGAGAATATTTATTTATTATTATAATATTTTTATTACAAAGATCAGCTTTTATTATTATTAGAAAAAAAAGAAATTTAGAAAGAAGAAATTTAGAGAAAGATCGAGGTACAAATTTTAAACTAAATTGTTAAAGTTTATTTGCTAAAATCTGCACACCTGCACTATTTTATTTCTTTACGTTTATTGGACACGCAGTAACATTACTTTTATGTATCACACTCTGAAAGATATTTGATAACAGATATTTGATAACATGCAAGCATTGCTTTACGAGGCAATACCATATTTTTGCTCGTGTCGTAGGAAAAACCCCAAAAAAGAAAACAGGGATTTCAGTGCTCTACCGCGTAGATTGTCAGTACGGCGGATTGGTTTGACGATATGAGATCGCATAGCCTACAGCTAATGTCATCGAAGAGCTATCCGCCAGCCTTTATCCGGTCCATCCGTAATTAAATTCCGACGATCGAACTAACTGAGAGCCACGCGTGATTGCATGCACTTTGACGCGTGACATTAAGGAATTTTGTCGCTCTTTTGTTGAATCGCTGAAGCACATTCGAGCTTACAATCTTTCAGTTTGTGAAGTTTACTAATTTTGTACGTGTCGGAATCTGGAAGGAGCAAGTTTCCGAAATTAGATTGAAAGTTTATGTAGAAATGATAAGATAAGTCACGCAGTTGTCAAATAAAAATTCTTCTAATACTAAATATTTATTTATTAATCCGAAAATATGAATATTTTCTACAAATTGTTTTTCCATTATGATTTATTGCTTTTATTATTTAATGAAAGTATGTTCTTTATCATCGGATTTTGTGTATAATTGTAAATATCATTATTGCCATGAGTGCAATCAGTAAAAATTGTTTCTTTTATCAATTATTTAATGGTTGGTGGTCGTATCTCCACCGACGTCTCGGCACTTACTATTTTCTGAAGCTATAATTTTCCACCAGGACAGCACGTGCGACAAACGAGCAACGCATATTCCGCTGGTCGTAGGTTTCGTAATTTACGGGCAACGTCAGCCATAAGTCATTAAATTTTGTCTGGCGCATTCTGCAGCGAAATAAGAACTGAGAAAACTTCAAAGATTTTGCTCTAATTAAAAGTTTACAGCTATATGAAGTTTATTTCAGCTTATTTCTTCTAATGCTTTTTTAAATAAAAATAGCGACACACAATTTTATCAATAACTAGGAACTGAAATAATTACTATTGAAAGAAAAAAAAATTGAAATATTTGTGCATTTGGGGACACATTTTGCAGTTGTTACGCGTATTTTTTGTGATTTTATATAACGTGGCCGGCGTATGCCACGCAGTCTTTTTTGCACTTTTACATTTTATTGGTGCATTCACGTCGCTCGTGCTCGAGCTATAATCGGGGAAGGGAGCATTAAGTGCCAGCCGCAGACTAATTGAATCCTTCTCATTATCTCACACAAAAGATGCTCCATGTACCTTCAGCGGCTGCTATCGGTGCACGGATAGGTATATGTGTATATATACGTGCGCAATGATTTAAGTGCGGCCTCAGCTTTGCCCTCCCCCGCTTTGAATACGCTATTACCCACATTATATTATTTTCGTTTTTCTGCTTTTCTTCCTGCTCGGTCTCTTAACACAAATTTGTTTCGCTAGCAACAAGTTTATTATGGTTCCACCAAAATCTCCACGAAGGAAACTAATTACGGACGATAGAGGTCTGAGCTCGTCGTAAGTGATCGTGGCAAGTTGTCGGTAGACCCTTCAACGTCATTCGCTACGTCACGCTACTATTCTCATTAAATTTTATCTTGCGAATTTTTATCTCAATCTCATATCGCACATTCGGTTATTTAATGCAAATTGGGATGCCATCACTCTATTAACGTATCTTTTTCCGCTATGGCAGCTTCCTTCTTCGTTAATTTTTGTTTGTTACTCCATTCTTTCGTACGCGCCCTTTGTCCTCCCTCCCTTTTGCGGTTTCCGTTTCTCTCTCTCTCTCTCTCTCTCTCTCTCTCTCTCTCTCTTTCTCTCTTTCTTTCTCTTCTATGCGGAAGCCTGCGTAAAAAGGGGCAGTTCCTCATTTAACTTGCAAACAAAATTATCCATGGCGACTCTGTGCTAATCATGCGTTGATGAACCGCGCGTGAGCCACGCATGCGATTGCAACTGCGAGGAAGAAAGCTCGAGCGGATAAGATACGAGCTTGGCGTTATGATAACCGCTCCTGCTACTCGTCTAGCTATTTTCCTGTTTCTCCGTCCTTTCGCTTTGATGCCCTTATTTTTCTCGTTCTCTCGTTCTCTCGTTCTCTCTCTCTCTTTTTCTCTCTCTCTCTCTCTCTCTCTCTCTCTCTCTCTTTCTCTCGCATGCGCGCTTTCGCTTCGTTGATGCATATCGTGTTGGGACGACAAAGATGCGACAAATCATATTTCGTGCTGTAAATGAAACTATACGCAATTTAATTTACATCGTCAAACGTGATATTTTTGTCAGCGATCTGCTTCTGTGTATTGCTGACGACGTACTCGGTATTCGCGAATATCTTCCAAAATATTGAAGATTTTCTGTTAATTATAATTTATTTTAAACAGTAATAACATTTATGTGATTATAGAGTTCTCCATATTTGAAACAATTTTGATAATTATTTTTGAATAGAAGACGATCAATCATTCACACGATGTAGTACCATGCAGTTTGCCAGTTATACATGTATTTCATCGTGTCATCGATTTAACAGTCAACATACTATTTAGTCAGTTGCGTGAAAATGCATCGTATTTCAAAGCATTATCAAATGATACATCATGAATGGTTAATGGTAACTCCGATATGAATGACATATCGATGCATATTGATAATTCTGAATAAAATCTTATGACAAAGTATTCCAGTTATTTCATAATATAAGGATATCATTTGTTATAGATTGTAAAAATTAATTTTGACCCACAAAAATAATTCAGAAAAAATTAAGATGCATATTATTGGTTTATTATTCAAACCAATTTTTGGTTAAATGTGTTTTAAGATTTTTAGTTAATTAAAATAGAATAAAATAATTCTTAATTATTGAATAATAATCTACGATATCTGTTATGTCATATTTTTTATTAAAAAAAAGTGTATTATCGAAGAGCACTCTCATTCTTAAAATATACTTTTTAATCAGTAAGAGATATCACCCGTTCTGATTATACAAGTCCGCCCGTGTCATCGCGAGATCCACAAGCTCGGCCAGCTAAGAATTAAGGAAACAGACTAAAGTGAAGATAGCAGAAAATTAAAGAGGAAGGATTTAATACGGCGATCCCTTCGTCCCTCTCTCCTACCGCCCAAGCTTCTCGTCATGCGAGTTTATGTGTACAGCAACGTGCAATTTTATATTATTTAAGAACACGACGCGCTCTTGTTGCGTCTGCTTGATTATTGTTATCTCACCGACGAGCGGTCACTTCCGGTCGCGCGCATGAACACGCCTGTACGCCGGGCCGGGGTAACCGATCTCACGGGAGATCGGCGCCGTCGATCGCTCTCGTCGAACGCACATACGCGCAATTTTGCATGCATATATGCAACGATTTTTGGGAATCGGCGCGCTACGCTGCCACGCAGACGCATCTTGCGGAACGGAGCCCGCCTCGAAATTAGGGGCGACGATTAGATGGCAATCTGCAGTTATCCATATGCACGCGGCAGAGGGACGCGCGAGGGAATCGTTGTGAGACGTGACCGGACAGGCGGACATCCCTAAAAATCATTAACGTGGACTGATTTTCATATACAGGATGTTTGAGAATTTACATCGGTGGGTGCTTTGTAAAACGAGAGATTCCAACAAATTTAAATGCTAAAAATTTTAAAAATACTATTTTATCTTTGATAATAGAGTCCGATATAATTGCTATATAAATACTTTATTAACTTTACGCATTAAAAAGTGCAGTTTTAGAAAACTTTAATTTTATTATAATTAATAATAGCAATTTGGAGGGAAAGGTCGATTTTTACATTTATTGGAAATTGAGTGTCACTTTCCTTTATACAGAAAATTATCCATCTAATCAGTCGCTAACTTTCGACTATATTCTGATATTAAATTTATAATCTCAAGGAAAAACTTTCTTAATTTTATACAAGCTCCAACAGTTCTGGAACTTTGGTTTGATCTTTTCGTTATTCGATATGGCCCTGAATGAAAATATGTTAATTTTCTTTCTTTCTCTCTCGAGTGACAAAAGATCTTTCATTACGCCGAGAAAAGCTGCGCCGGTTTTCACCGCGCGCCGCGGTCGGAAGAGGCGGAAGCCGATTACGTAAATTCGTGAAAGTGGTCGAAAAACGGCGTCGTCAACTCCGTCCATTGTTATCGTTCCTCCTCTTGCTTTGCATCCGATCATAATTTCTTCGGCGCACCTCATTTAATATCCATTATCTTGTCAGCTGAAAATCTCGAAATGCCGATCGATTTACAATTTCATCGTAATGTGTTGCTTCCAATGTGTGCATTTTGTTGGATACGAGTTTTACAACTTATGGACGTAATATTTAATTTTAGCCATGTATTTTAATTTTGCTAAATATCGTCAAATTGGTTCGCGTAAAACAAGCTTCACACGTTATTTCAAGAAAACGATTCGAATATTATTCTACTTGTAACGTTTTATTTATTTAAGACAAGTGATCTTTTCCTTGCATCACGCTCCGAACCATTAAATTTTAATTAGGACAATACGGAAACATCTGCCTCGCATCTGCTTGAATAGAAAGTGTAGAATAACAATTTAGAAAAGAATCCATTGTTCCACGTTATTAACTAGCTTCAATTTTCCATTATCTTGATACCTGCAGGCAAGATATTATCTTTAAAAATATTGTGGTAACAAATATATTTTTATTATTTTTATACATATTCTAGAAATATTTTTATCTAACAAATGTTTCAATCTAAATATCTAAATATCCGAATGATTTATAGATATAGGTGTTAACATTTTTTCACCTTTCCATTATTTCGTGTTTTATTATTTTTTATTTGTTTTTACGCGTATTAGTATAAACGGACGGACTGACACTGACTAGAACAGTATCGGAATGACCCTATTTATCCCGCAGCGTCATTGTATACGGAGCGAAATGTCGCGCGATTCCTCTTTTTTTTTTTAACGTCGGGATATCCGTATGTTCCGTATGTATAACGAGCACCCACCGTCTCTCGCGTAAATTTCCGCGTGCAATGTACATGAGCGCAGGTGAATGAACGCGTGTGCATGTGTGAGAGGCTATTGTGCGCGGGTCCATGTAAGGACGTGGCGCTTATGTGAAATGTGCCAACGTTTCTAACGTTTACTCTATGCCGCATTGAAATCTCAGGAGCCTTTTAAACCGCGCGTCGACCAGCCGTGGGCGGTACGACGCCGACGTCCCGCTCCCATTTTCAGTAATTTACTGTTGAATGCACATCGTTGACGGCGCCGCTTACTTAACGCGATATGAGCCGGGCATTTAAGCCAGACCGACAGGATAGTGTCAACTCGATTTAAACGTCATTCGGATTTCATGCGTACTCGGATTACGCGGGAACGGTGGAGGCGCGCGCGCGTTCTATCGACGGCGCGTTCTCGCGCTTGGCGGAATGCGGGCACGCATGCCAATTGTTTGACGCAAAGCACATTTTGTGGATAACGTTTATTCCGCACACATTGCCGCGCCATCGCAAGCTTTATTGTTCAGTTTACTCGGCATGTAGAATCCGTTTCCGTGCAATAGAAATATTTTCCCTGTCCGCCGCAGAGAGTGATCATTTTATTCTCTATCTCTCTCGATAGACGTCGACCGCGTTGGCGGTCGACAATCCGTCGCGCGGAAGCTTTATCCGCGCGATAGCAGAGAGATACGCGTCTTATACATGAAAAGCATCAACCGCCGTCAGACAGGAATTGCCAAAAGAGAGGTAGCGTGATGCGCGTCTCTTGTAAGATATTACAAGCTCCCTTTTTTTATCCGTCGAATATCCTGATATTCTCTCTCTCTCTCTCTCTCTCTCTCTCTCTCTCTCTCTCT
>NW_020213103.1:408110-445230 GCF_003070985.1 Temnothorax curvispinosus
TCTCTCTCTTTTTCTCTCTCTTTTGTCGACGCGCACCTAGTCGCGATAATCTGCAGCTCGCGTTTCTGTTTGATTTGCCCTTCGATGCGGATTACCAGACGCTCGTCCAGGCCTCGCTGAGAATTTCCCTATCTCGACGCGAATACTTGGAGATTTTGCAATTCAGCCACCTTCCTCGTCTACACACGTATCCGCGCGGGAAAGACCGTCCCGACCGTCTATCCTTTGGCCGTGCCGCGGAAAAAGCGAGGCAATCACTTTGGGATTTTATCCGGGATTACCAACGCGACGCGAGGAGGGGGAGGGTGTACGAAGCGTAGCGAATAAGCGAGTGAAAAGGAGGGCGACGGCAGAGTGGAGGACTCTTCGATTGCAACGGATTAAACGGAGACTTCGCCTTTTCCATCGACATCGACTCGCTCCTCGCCGCGTCCTTCTCCAACACCGTCTTTCCGTTCTGTCCTGCCGGAAAGATTCTGGAGAGGAGTGAGTACATTTACACCGTGGATTTTCCACGTGGAGAAACACCGTCGGGGGATCGAATCTGTACCTTATATACGTATTGATTCGGATTAATGGCAACGGTCGTCGTCATGGATTGTCTCTTTGGCTATGAATCGTATGTGAGACACGACCGAAGGCTTTCATCACGGTGACAGTTTGGTTGATGGGATGTCCAGCTGGCGATGTATCGCCGCACGTCCCATTGACATAGTCCAGCGTTCGTGCCTACATTTCTTGAATTTCCGGCAACGTTACGCTGATAGTGATAGACCACAGTATTTTCAGTTTATGACATTATTATACTATCTAATCTAAATGCTTTAAATATACAATAAACTGTTGAAGCTTTTTCGGTTATCAACGTAAAAATTATAATAATAATATGGAAATTTATTAATTTTAGCTCATTAATTTCCATAGCTAGATGTAAATAATACTTGAAAGTTAATATTATGTTTATTGCGGTTTATTGTTTATTTATTATATAATTTTGCTGAGACGTAACGTTGCACTTTCGATGCGAGTATATTCTTTCTTTCGAATCACTAGATAAATATGTTGCAATTAACTAGGATTTTTGATGGTTTAGATTATCGATGAGTCAATTCGTGTGTCATCGATCCGTCTTGCTCATATGTTTCCAGCCGGATGTTGTTAAGAGCGGTGCGCGCCGCCCTAGCTTCGAGGGGAAGTCGTACAAACAATTCTGTTCGCCTCGTATTCGATCACGTTGCTTTGGAAAATGGTGTTTCTAATTACGGACGTTCTAAATTTGGAATGTAATTCTAGACGCAGAGGCATGTCAAATAATACACTGTATTCTCCATGGCTAAATTACTTTATGCAGTATTTATTATATGTATATACCTACGTCATAGGGGTGCTTTCATCAAATTGTATAACTATCACAACTCACGAAAGTGTCACAAAGCATGGCATTAATATTATTTAGAATGTAGAGTTAATATCATCATCATGGGAAAGCACAGTTGTTTCGATTACAAAATCGATAAAAATATTATGGCTGCGGATGTTAATGTTTGTCTTCACGGTTTTATTTTGTACATGCCATTACACGTAGCGGAAATTGTTTGCCACTATAACTTTGTGTATATACATATAATTGGAAAATATTTAAAGTTTTATTTAAAATTAAAAATTAGAGTATATATGAATAATATAATAAAATTTTACTTTATCATTCTTCACATGATCGAAAATTACTAAAATTATTAAATGTTTACGAAGAATATTCTGCAGTGATAATAGATATTTGATGCTCATTACGATATTTATTTCCTCTCTATTTTGCTTCCTCATAGAGGAAGCTTTGTGATGGTGAAAAAAAATTTTTTCGAGATTTTGATGGAAATAGGTTTAGAATGTTCTAAAATGTCGAAAAATCGTATTAGTAAAAAATGTCCGGAAGTATTGTGTATGTGTGTGTATGTACGGATTTTTTGTACACGCATCTACTTCTACAATTTTTTAGATACCGGGTTGAAATTTTTCACACAAATAGAGTATCATAGAAAGTATATTTTTCTCAAATTTTATTAAAATCGGTTGACCGGTATAGATTTTATTGAAAATTTTTTTTTTTAGAAAAGTGTGTTTTATCCTATAGCTTTCTCAATATTTGAGATAACAATCTATATCTAATTCTATTAAATTTTTCAGTTTTTTCTACCCCTATTTCATATATAATTAATTAAGATTTGGTTAATTAGTTCTGGAGTTACAGACGTATGAAATTTCGGAGATTTTGATCGCGTATAAAGCTAAGTCTAATCAACCGAATTTAAAAGAATTATATATGAAATAGGGGTAGAAAAGACTGAAAAATATAATAAAATTAAAAATAGATCAATATCTCCAAATTTGCGAAAGTTAAAGCTTCCTCTATGAGGAAGCCAAGTGCAAATTTCTAATTTTTTTGTTTTATTTGAAAGTCGAAATGTCATTTTCTACTGTAAGAGAATGTTATTATGAAATTAAATAAGTTTAATAATACTTAAGTTTTAAGTCGGGACGTGATGAAACTGACACTAATCTATTTTCACTTGGAAAATATGGTATGTGTCAATTTATAGCAAATTTATTCGATTTTGAAATTTTACGCTGCTACTGGTTGCCCCTTATCTCTTCTGAGCATCAAAAGTCGAGACGACAGGTGACAGCGGCTAGACGCGTTACCGGATATATCGCTGGGGTATCATGAACATCCATTTCGATCCATTGCGATTTTCCTTCGAAACAAAAAGTAACTTAGCAGACCTTAACCGATCTTTTTTATCAGTTTTGACAGCCACAAACGCATTTTTCTCACAGTGTAATATTCGCTAAATGAATTTTGCTGATATGCAAAATTGAAGCAAAATGATGCTGTCGCTTGATGGTACCTAGTTTCATTTCGCGGAACGAGACATAAGGAGGATTCCAAGTAATAAAGTTTAATGAATTCGTGTGTGAATTAACAACCTGCCTGAACGTAAAGTCTGAGCGCAAAATGAAATTTTGGATCTTTAAAACGCGACATGATAATATAGACATATAAGTGGCGACGCGACGGTCATATATACATGTATATGTTCTTAATTAGGTCCCTTGTTCTAGGGTTATATATCCAAGAAAAGAGATAGTCCTCGAATAGCACTTTCCCAAGTTTAATCAAGCTCCATTTTGACTGGAATGTTCTTTAGTAATTATAATTCTTATTGTCTGAAATTACTTACGCCTATAGATTAATTAGATGTCAGTGAATGATTATCTGATGTACATAAAACATTGACGAACCATATATAATATTTATTTTTTTCTATAATACGTTTTACATGCAACTACTAGAAATCGAACAAAAAATATGTTATCCTGATTGTGATATAAAAAACCGTGGATTGTACCGTATATGTGTACGTACGCGCGTGTATGTGCGTGCGTCTACGCGCTTAAATGCAGGTTTTACTACGTGTACTGCAATTTGTTTCATATGATGCCATGCACCTGCACAAGAGCTCTATTTTATACTACAAATGGCAAAGCACACGGATACCTGCAAAAGGCAGCAGAAAAGCAAGTTAACATGTAAATTTGCTCTGTGTACTACAGATTCAACTTTTATTCGTGCTACCTACTAAAGTGCTGCCCTAATACTTCTTGCAAATAAGAGAAAGTTATTGAATTTTCTTTAGTCATTTAACATATTCTAATATTCATTTGCTGACTATATTTTCAATAATCATTGTTTTTATTTATAAGAGTTTTGAATTAGGAATTATTCTGAGAGAAATATTTTTCTCTCAATTACACAAAAAGAAGAAGGATTTTTGAATAATAAAAAATATAAATTTTTCCTCTATATCTATCTAAATTGATGATAAAATGATATTATGATATAATACAAATGATATTATCAATTATATTATAACTGACAATAAAATAATATTAAAATAATTATAAAGAATGAAATGGCTTCAAGTTAACTCAGGTAGAGAAAAGTTGAATAAATACATTGAATATGAATTAACGAAATTGTCAAGAATGATATAAAGTCAATCCTTATACATAATTTAACTAGTCGAAATGGGGAAGCGTTATCTTGGATTTCGCAGTAATTGATATTGGCGTTGAGTTACACAGTAACTGACATTGACACTGAGTCGCTGTAACTAACATTGGCATTGTCATTCGCAATTGAATCGGAAAATTCAGTTCCTCGCCTTCATTTAAATTTCACGCATGCCCGACAATTTTACTCACGCTGAATATAGTTGTTATATTTTTAGCTATACTTTAGCGCGGCCAAATCAAGAGAACAAGTCGGGAGTCCTATTAAAGTGAAATATTCGATGTCAGTTTTGTAAAATTTTAATCAACTGTTTGTATATATATATATATAGGTAAAATTGTGTATAAACATTGTTAAAGTTTTATTATCAAGTTTTATAACAATTCATATTTAATTTTTATTTTAAACCTAACAATTTCCGACATTTTGACTCTTTTCAATCCAATTTTTTTATGAAGAAAATATATTTGGAAGAGGCTAAAAATACATATACGCTCATAGTTTCTTTCTACACAGAACCTGTGGACAGTCCTTTGAAAAAGAAGGAATGCGGAAGCACCGTGATATTCTCCTGGATGACCGCATGTGTGCCAGCCTGTGCACATTTTCGGACACTTTTACGCGATGCCGAAACTACGGGCCCGTGAAATCGAACCCACCCGCGCGCCCGCTCATACGTGAGAGCGCGCTCCCGATAATAACGCGCTTTAATTTTGGAAAATCTCTACGGTCGCTTTGCAGACCTAATGATGTGTGCGGGACGTGGGAGAACGGCCGTTTAAGGTGTAAACTCTCGTGAAGCGCGTTTTGCGTGTTATCTACCTACCCAGTGGCGGGGGTGGAATTCAACCGCACCCGCTTTGTTTGCGATCTAATGTATCGAATGCACGCTTATACGTTGCTACGATAACAATCGCTTCCAAAGCATACTTTAATTACATATTTATCGCGAGAACTGTCTTTTTATATTAGCAAGTATTGAGTTATATGTATTTTTGTGCACAATCGAATCATTGTCTTTACGAAAAGTCAGACGGAACAAAGTAAATTGATAAAACAGGATATCTATTTTGTTGGAAAATAATGCGTTGAATGATGCATGCATTTTTTTTTCTAATTTTGCAGTAACAACGATGAAATCGATGACTTGTTTTGTAATATCGTCAGGAAGCTAAAAATTAGTTATTTTTCCGAGAACTATTTTGCTCGAATTATTATATTTTAGACTTGATACAAAAAATTTTGGCAAATACAAGACTTTATATAGCTGGTAATATTATAGCGATCACTCGTAATTCTAAATCTTTTGCATTTGTTACGCAATTTCCTTGAATTGCCAAAGTATTTGCCTTTTTGTTTTGATTTTTTCCCGCAAGTAATAATGGCTGTTCATATTCAAATACGCATAGCCGTCGATCAGAGTAAAAAATTGCGTATCAAAAAGCGATGAGG
The DNA here is from genome assembly GCF_003070985.1 of Temnothorax curvispinosus. Lineage (NCBI taxonomy): Eukaryota > Metazoa > Arthropoda > Insecta > Hymenoptera > Formicidae > Temnothorax > Temnothorax curvispinosus. The sequence continues at coordinate 413,635 of NW_020213103.1, forward strand.
GAACAAGAGACAGAGAGAAAGAGAGAGGGAAGGAGGGAAAGAGATGAAAAGGAGATAACGCCTAACGAAAAAAAAGCTTTTTTTTTTCAACTTTCATGCAAATCCGTGGCCTGTAATTGCCGGCGGGCGAACGGAATCTGTACCCCCGTTCTCTCTTTCGTTCGAAACAGGGTGGCTGCGACAGCCGGATCTGCTAGCCGTGTTTGCCTCGTTTGTCTTCCGATTTGGCTGGCTGTGATCAATGACGAAGGAAAATCTGTCGTTTTCACATGGCGACGAAATCTGTCGAGCTGTGAAAACACCGTGAATCTTCGAGCGTAGTGATGGAGTTATTACCAGCGCCCATCAAAAATGCATATTGTTCCTTTATAGGAATAGAACGCGTAATTTTCGGAATGCGAAATTTCTGACAATCTAATACGAGATTCAATCTTTTGGTATATACGCGCGCATTATTCAGTCTTTATGTTGATAACAATCAAATTTTTATATTTCTTATAACGTAATGTCACGTTAAAGAAATTTATGCCCGTGATCAATATCTCGATGTCTCCTTCGAGACATCTTTTTTATTTCCTTTTTTTTTTCTTTGTCGCGCACGCACAAATATTTCCAAATAAGATGGGATTTGTCCTTCTCTGAGGCTTTGGGGCTTTCAACATATCCAGCATTTCGAGAGCTTCGACGAGAATTTCTCGACTGAATCGTATTCGTCTTCTTCAAACGATAAATGCTGGGTACATCGGAGACGGGGATCCTCAATGCCTTGTACGTGTGCCAGGGGAGGGTTGGCGGAGGTTTCAAGTTTCGAACACTCGTGAGTCGGAACGAATGTTTCCCTCATGGAAGATTAACGATTGGTGGGGAGAGACCGCTACTTCTCTTTCCTTACGGCTCTAAAAGTTCTCTCCTTTTGTGTTTCAGAATTTACGCTCGATCCTCCCGGAGCTCGACACATCGGTAAGTCGTGCAATTTTAACAACTTCCTTTCTTAGGCGACGTTATTCTGTCAACGACACAGCAGCCCGTAGCATTACAAAATTGGACGTTCTAGCATGTGATGCACGATGGAATAGTTAAAGACATAAAAGATGTATGATCCATTATTTCAAGAGCCCACTTATATTATAATGGATTAGGTATTGGAAAGTTACAAATGCGAATAACATTTTGTGCTCTTATCTAACATAAATATTGAATGATGTGTTTGTTGAAGAAAGAAAACTTAAATTTCATTTAACAAAATACTAAATATTTTACACACACACAAACACACACATATATATATATATATATATTTTTTTTTATTTTCTTTCTTTTAACGAGAACGTACCTATATCGATAGAAAATGTATTGCACGAAAAACCGTATGATCGAGTAACTCGCGGAGAAACGCCAATTTCACCGTACACGTGATTGCATATTGTTCGCGGTATTAGCAGCCGGAAGGCTTACCTCGGGTTCGATGACTGATCGATGCGTATCGATTAGCGTCGACGCTCTCAGATCGCTTTTTACCGTCGATTTGAAATTTAAATCAACCGAGGGCAACATATATGATGCACATTGACACACGGGCGTACAAACACATCTGACCGGTGCGCTTGCGTCGCATCATCCCGAATTCCGGCCGGATCGATCGAAAGTGCATACATCGATGCAGATATTATCATGGTCGCGATGTCGAGTCGCTATATTTGAACGCAGCGGTAAATTTTCAGTTCGCTGCGAGCTGAGAGGCAACGAATTCTCCAGCATTCGTCGCGATTCCTCCCGATTACGAACGGCCAGCGGTGGTTTCAGTGTCAATGACTTATATATCATCGTGAAATATCTGTAGAATGATAACATGAATTTTGCTTTATTCGATAATCCGGTTGAATAATATTAATCATGGTTTTATTTTTTTGACCAAACTGACATTTATTATTACGTTAACTCGACGTTTCGACACTGGTTTTGTGTCCTTATCAAGAGATTTCTAAAAGTATACAAAACAAAGTCGTTACAAGCATGTTGTTACAGAAACGAATATCGCACGAGAAACAATCAAGGGAATATCTACCTATCTCATACTGTTCGCAAATTGCATTCGCCACCCACAAAGTTCTTGCAGTTCTACTAACATTGTCAAATCTTAAAAAAGTCGCACTCCAGAGAGAGCCGCAGTCATGATATGAACGGAACCGACCGGTGACACGTCGTTCCGGATCGAAAGACAGCGACTGACTAATCGCCGATATATAAATAACGACTGTATAGGTCAAACAAATAAAAATACCGCTTAGAAAGAAATTACTACGTGGCTCTTATGATTCTATCGTATAGCGGATTGAGATTCTCAGTGTCTTTCTTTAAATTGATCGTGTTCTTTTGTTCTTTTTTTATGTAAAACATCTCTGCAATCTCCCTCTTCCTTACATTTCTCTCTCTATGTATAATTTCCGTATCGGACCATTTAAAATTATGCCCGTGTGTAAGTCGGTGACAAATCAAAGAATTTTGGGAAAATATTAATCATATTGAATTGCATTAATATTTAATAATTAATGTCATATCATCGGAAATGAGATTGAAGAGATTCTCTCATTTTCTCAATTATCGAAGAAACTCTAGAATGATAAAGCTCAGTACAATATAATAGCTAATGCAATAAATGGTTGAAAAATATGTGGGGAAACAAATAAGTTGTACAAGATTTTTCTCAATTTTTTTTAAATTTTATTGTTTATCATACAACTTCCAAGCTTATTTTGTTAAAAATGATATTTTTTATTTATTTAAATGTTAAAATTCTTATTGTATTATTTAAAAATCAATGCTTTGACATTTTTAAAAAAGAAATTGCTTACATCCTAGTTAAAGAATCACGCCATGTAAGAGCATGGATGCATATGTTAGAAACTATCTTGTGTATTATTTTATATGTATTTCTTTTTAATAAGAAACACGAATAGCGCATTTTTAATTTTTACCGCGTTGACATGCAGTTTAATTAGAAAATCTTATTTTTAGTCACATATGGAAAACAATTGCACTACGCGATCTCTTTCTTTTTCTACCTTTTTTCTTTTTTTTTTCGTCATTCGTAAATGTACATACATTTCCGTGTGCCGATGGCAATGTACGCCGTGTTAGTCAGGACTACGGATGTGCTTTTCCGACTACGTGATGTCCGAACATCCGACATCTGCGACGTACTGCCAACACGTTGCTACTAGGACGGACGCGACAGCTCTAACCGCGGAATTATTATTGCGAGCGAGTGTGTAACGCCTGCCAAGCTTCGAAACCCGAGTGGTAAACGGGTATAGGCATTATAACTGATCTGTCCGTAGTCATGGCAGCTTCGCCGCTCGGTTCGATACCGAGCAAGATTATACTTGTGCGATAGGAAAGCATACTTCATCGAAGATGAACGGCTCACGCAGCTACACCGACAAGCATATATACTGCTATATGTATATTATAGCATATAATATTTCGTCTATACAATACAGCATAGCTCGTGGCAGTCATCGTAAATACACTAGTACGCAAGACAATCATTTATAGAAAATGTTTAACTTGTAACCTGAGGGAATAAAAATTATTATTTAAACATAGAGAATGTTGAATTGTGCCGTTTTTTAATTAGTGAAAGCAGCAAATTATTTGCATATTAAACTTTAGAAGAAGGGCAATAAAATAGATAACATAAAAAAATTCACTCTTTTTTCAGTTAATTTTATTTGAATCAATTTAATTTGAAATAATCGCGCAAAAGCTTTTATTCATGTGCCTATAGTGTAATTTAAAAGAATATTTTATAATAACATGAAGAAAGGGGGATAAAAATATTTCAACTGCAGAAGATTAACTGAGCTCAACGGTCGATTTGATTTCTGGCGTTGTGTGGTATAATTCCGCGGCTTGCATCGGTCCAGATGAACGAAGTTATCAGATAGGTTGGTTATATGGGGGGTTGAGGTGGGAATGTCCCGATATTTGCGGAAAGCTGGCAAAGTTTCCCTCGCAGCAGTAATATAGCGTCTGCGAAAATCGATATTCGATAATCACGAAATTCCAGAGAGGCTTGCGGCATCGCCTTTTCTTGCGAGTCTTGCCGCAAGATATTAAAAGGCTCAAAAAAGAACGGAACCGTTCGCAAAATTGAAGAGCTTGGCGCGGTTTAATGTTAAACGCGCGATTTGATATGGCTTAGGAGTGTTATTAAAATATATAACCGCATTTTCTTGTATTATCCCCTTTTCAGCGTGGTGATTTATTATTTTATATTTTGAAATCGATTGATCTTATTTGATATCAAAATTTACAAGTTGAGAGCGAAAGAGAGAGAGAGAGAGAGAGAGAGAGAGAGAGAGAGAGAGAGAGAGTCTTCCTTATTCTTGATTGTAAATAATCTAATGTCATGGTTAACAAGAAAAGAAAGTGTTATATCTTTTACACATAAGATTCAATTATATATGTATATCATACTTTGTACATTCTTTATAAAGGAACTATTATTCTAAAATTTTATTTTAAAAAATATTTTTAAACTGAGCACATTGATACATATAAAAAAAAATATGTATCTAAAAGCGATAAAAGCATTTTTACAATTTTTCACTAGTTTCTTTTCTGGTTGCAAAAAAATTTATTATAACTCTGTTAATTTAATATAAAATTGTATACGACATACACTTCGTATATTTTAGAAAAACATATCGACGTTAATTGCGACGAGCACGCACCTGGTAATTATTTATTTTAATCACATTACTATTCATTTATATGTCGTTTAATTCTCTCTTTACTAAATCTCACTGATGTCCTGTAATGAGAAGTTGCAGCATTTACTTAACAAATACGTGCGTTTAATTACATATATATAGAAGTGGTTTGCTTGAATAATATTTCTCTATGACAGTAGTACCTGAGCTCAATGTTTACATAATGGTACTTTACTCGGTAGAATGGTTTACGTAGGTACTCTTTCCTAAAATGGATGAATGTTTTTTTACCTACGGATTCTTTAAAATACATACAAAACTTTATTTTTCTTTTCACGAAACTATTAAAGTAAATAGTAAAGTAAATGAAAATATGTAGGTTGGAACGCCGGGATAAATAATCGTTCTCATAATTTTCATTAAAGAATTAGTTAATAAAGAAACGAGGATTTGCAATAAAGAGTAAAGTTATAATTTACCAATTGTAATGAAAATATGTTACTTAATGTTATTAACATTGGATGCTAAAAAATTTGGATATAACATTGAGAGACAGATTTCATAAGATACTTTAATTTTTGTCATTATTTTTTTACTATATTATTGTCAATATTTAAAAGATTTTGTAGCGTCGCTATCAACTTATAAACGATTATTTTTCTAAATTTTCTTTATTACTATATGCTATTTGTCGAAGAAAAGCGCTTTTCTTCTCACAAATCTTTCAGCGTATCGGCAGGCAAGCAGTAGATTTATGTACTTCTGACTTATTTCTACTAAAAATTTTATAGAAACACAGCTTGCGGTTTTCATTCTCGCGCAAATGCAAACGTAAGCTGTGCTGCGTTAGTTTAGTATACTTACATATCGAAGTAATAAGGTCGTTGCTACGCGTGTTTTATCGTTCCTCTGTGCGTTATTTCTGTTTCGTCGCACAAACGGAAGCACGCTTGGTTAAGACGACTCACTTTGTTTTTCTGTACTCGAACGAAACAGCAGAAGCTGAGCATGTACCATATTGGTTTCTCAAGAAAGGAAAATTTTGATTGAATGCTACTTGTGAGATCATCTCTTTTTTTAGAATTATTCAAGCAATCAAAATAAAAAGCTTCAGTTTTTATCGGTTTTTTAAATAGTCGGATAAGAAATATATTTATTTAATATCACACGTGCAACACAAATCTCTTGTTTATCTTACAAAAACAAGATACACGCTGTTATTGACATAATTAAAAATGGCAATCAAGAGTAAGTGATATGATGGACTTTTTTTTTATAAACGAATTCCTTTTTCTTCACTCTTTTGTTCTCTGCTTTTAACATTGAAAATATCCCAATATGTATTGCATGCAAGAATGCAAGATATTTCTAATAAAAAATACTATTTAAAGAAATATAATTTTTCAGCTTATATGATATTTGTCTGATTAAAAAGAAAAATAAATCTTTGCTTTATACAACAGTGAGATTTAGAAAATAGTTTGCATACACATACAATTTATTTCAATGTACACGCCGTTTGTCAAGCGCAGGGCATCCAGATGGTATGGCATCTATTTCTTGCCGTGGCGACTTAGTGCCTGGGTAACTACCAGCGCGCATCCAGCTGTGATCTTGCTGCGGAGATCCTGCAAGTTTGTCGCTTCGGTGTTGTAGATGGCATCTCACCATTCGACTTGGTGTTACAACGGCGAACTCGGATCTTTACACAAGTACACGCGACCATTGAGCCGAGCCGTACAGAATTATGCTTTTGACAGTGCTCATTGGCAGCTTTAATCTTCACCAACGATCTCTCTAGCCCTATCTCCGCTTCATAATCTATGCCTGTCAGTATATTGAAATAGCTCTTACGGAAACAGACAAGATTAAATTCAGATCCCCTTCTTCGCGCTGCCACAAAACTAATTGCATTCATAAAGGTATTAATATCCCCGGCTGAATTGTACCAGAAGGGGAAGGAAGCTCGGGTTTCCGAACGGATTATTGGGGTAGCTGGATTTCTGATGCAGTTAACTCAGACGCTGAGGCGTGTCTTTGGCTTGATTTCCGTGCCTCGGGTTTTCAGGTGCCTCGGGAACGAAATAAGGAAAGGGAGACGTTCGCTGTATGCGCTTTATTATCGCGGTATTATCAAGGATCAAGGATCAAGGAATTCGAGTTTCTTTGGAAAACCAGATGATAGACTTAGCATTTTAATCAGTCTTGTACGTATCACTTCTTATATTTATCCATAAACAGGATTTGAACTTAATCACATCAGCCAAATATTCATAATCCGACATCATCGCTGATGTATATGTTTCCGGTAGCGGTATTTACAATGATCATGCAGGTTGATAACCATAGCTGCGTTCATATTGCCAGATATTTACATAGTAAACACGAGGAGGTGAAGAAAGTGTGGAAATGTGGCGTGATAGGCGACGAGCGATCAACACTGCGTTGCGTGCGCTGGAATTTCGTCGGTGCGTGTGGAAATTACACTGTCGCACGCCAAGTGACCCATTCTATCGATTTTCTCGGTGGTTAGCGTGTGTGTCAGAAACTTTGACCGCTAGTTATACTTGGCAGGACCCGGCAGCAGGTCTCGCATAACAAAGCGAATTTTTTGACGAGCAGGACAACGGAATAGAATAACAAGCTTTTCCTTCAGAATACATAAAAAATGAACGTGCTATAGGGTAGAAAAAATAAGTTTAATGCTGGATGCAAATGCATTGCCACATATTGTTGTCCTCTCCTTACAACACGCCACATATTGTTGTCATTAGTTGCTTTTATATACACGTTGATAAATGTGCATTACATATTCGTTTTGCTAATTCATCAAGATAATCTTTTACATTAAATTAAATCTCTGATACCATTAATATATATACGAGCACAACGTATTTATTTATATATCAAGCATTAGATTTAATAAATTGTACAGCAAATAAATATGTAAAAATATGGAAAGATTAGCATAAAAAAAAGAATATTACGAAGAATATTACGTAAAATCTTAAAATGTGTTATTATCTGAAAAAATAAGACTATAAAAGAGATTTGATACAAGATTGAGTTTATTTTTTAATAATGCTTAAAATTAAAATAAGAAATAATGAGTATTTATTCATGGATTATATACCTTGTTCGTATAACGCTATAAATAATTATAACCGAGAGAAACCTTTCAAAGCAATTATCTCATGCTTAAATTGTTAATTCCCCTAGCTGTTCCATTTAATTATTTGAAAAAAAAAATTTTTTTACGCATTATGGGAGTTCTCTTAAAATATCATTTTTACGCACGAATCGTTTTTTTCGCGCCAAGTGTTCGCGATTTTCCTCGGATAGAAAACGAATCCGCAGGTATCGAAAATCAATGCGTACATTCAGTGCACTCTGCGCTACTCCCTCTGGACCGCACACACGACTCTGCACACGCACGTGTGCAACGTGACGTGGCAAGAGAATCAGTCGAAGGATATCGTTTCAAGAGGCTAAAGGCGCGACTACAAAGCGATCTCGCGCGCGCAATTTGCATAATGCGAGCATTACGACGAAGTAATCGGAATTGGAAGTGATAACGCAATAAGACTTCGCGCGCGATGAGTGTTTTTTTATCGCTACTCAGGTACGGAAACGCTTCCTCGATAATTGATCCGAACGAGTCAATATTCCATCGGGATTTCATCGGTGTCGTCACCATTTCTGTTAGCAGCGTCGTTCTGCGACGAAATCTAGTCGTTTGCTCGGGAGACATTTCAAGACCAGAACCACGTAAGACTAACGCGAATCTTACTTTAAAATCGTTATTTATGATTAGTTTTGAACGATTGTGTAAGCTTTTAACGAGTTAACATAAACAATATTATAATTTTTGTTTTAAAACATGACCATCTTAGAATATATTGTTCCGTTTGAATTAATATTTCAATGAAAGAAGATTAATTATATATAGCCGGTGTTACATTTTTTAAATTAAAAATTTTTTGTCGTACGGTTTTCAGAAGGGGTTATTTTATTTCACGGTCTTTTAAAAAACGCCGTAGACTCGCGACTGCGCAGGAATGTACGTTATACGAATCTTCATTGCCGTGAAAACTTACTTCGTATGAAGAAAACTCTTGGAATGCACGCAATATTATACATCAGACTAGACAAGTAGTCGAGTATCTACTACTGATGGGTACATGTCTTATCTCTTCCTATTAGTCTCTTGACGTCGCTCTCCCCTTCTGACACATCCAAATTCCCAATAGATAATTATTGCATCCCCCCGTCAGTCACTTTGCTGGATGAAACTGACGGGAAATCTGACATCGCGGCTATACGCGTGCTTGCGTTAGCCGAGGCGCTGTCGGATCTTTGTGTAGGCGAGTTTCTTGAAATTACATTTCCGAGAATATTTCTTCTTCCTTAATATGTCATGTCACTGAAATGCCTCAACGTCGTTACTGATTTGATAACTTGACCCACAGGTATATATAAATTCTTGATATTTTGCGCCGATAAATTTAGATCGAGTATTCATACGAGAGAAATACTGTTCTATGAATAATTGTATTTGAATCCTTTAAAATAATAATATGAATAAATTAGTTACCATAATGTATTATTGCTGTACTTACTTTATCGTATTTTATATCTGCTTTTCTATCGATTAGTCATGCTTGTCCTAAATACATATACTAACGCGAAAGTTTATTTAAATATTAAAAGATGATTAAATACACAAGGAGCGCGTAAATATTATTAATGCAGAATAGAGGAAGGTATTTCAATGCTCTCTATCACTGCACGATCAAATTATCTAGAATACTCTAACGCGTCTTTGAGATACATATTCGCAAATATTCAGATTTAGAATAATCGAGGTATCGGATCGCCGGCTATGCGAAATCAAAAGGACGATGCGCCGTCGGTTGCGCTATCCGAAACCGTTCACCTATCGAATATCGTTTGATCTTGGGGTAAGTGCCCGCGGCGTCGCGCAGGGCGATATTTGCGCGTATATTCGGTGGGCGCGGCGTAAACCCTGCGAAACGAGGGCTTTGTATATTAGGCTCGCGCCGGTAATTATACCCCTGCAGAATCTACGCTGACAATGTGGCAGTGGCGCGCCGTTGAGTGTCTGCACAGGGAGTGGGGGGGGATGAGGGTGTATCGGGCCATCTAATGGAATGCCGCCTATAGTCTTTGGTTGGCTGGCTAGAGCATTGACGCGCTACCCTCGGACCCGACACCGCGCGGAATATCAAAATCAATTACTGGATTATTCTGCAAATCTATTAACAAACCTTGTCCTGGCGAGCGATTAAATCGTCAATGTTCGCATAGCCCCGACCAGTTGAATCCGTTGATTTTGGAGCAACGCGCGCGCGTCTCTCACTCGTTCGCTGTATCGAAAAATTAAAAATGTATCGGTTTTTTTCCGTTTGCACGTGCCTTTTAATTAACCGTCGACATTCACCGCAGTTTCACTGATCCGAGAGAGAGAGAGAGAGAGAGAGAGAGAGAGAGAGAGAGAGAGAGAGAGAGAGAGAAAGAGAGAGAGAGAAAATAAAAAGCGGGTCTGTTGTAATTAAGGTATCCAACGTAAGTTGACGGCACGTGGATGAGAATCAGTGATTAGCGCGTGTACCGCCAAACGGCCGGCGCGACAATACCGTGCCATAAATCTGATTAATCCCACGTCTCAGTCGCCCGCCAGTTTTTCTTGCGTAATTACGAGATTCCTATCCGGTCATTGGGCGTGACGGTGATGTCAGTTGGAAGCATCGCGGCGAATTCGACGAGAAGGTGTACTTTCGTGCATCGTATCTTGATGTCGATCTAATCTCGTTTGAGGATTATGAGGATTATACTAGAGGCCCTCTGTGGAGTGTGGAAGGGATGATTCGCCACGCATGAGATAAGTGACCAAGCGGTTTTATCGGCATCACCTTAATCGTCGCGCAGGAGCCAGTCATGTTCTTTGTTAGATCGCACGATCGCGATGCGATGGTCTCAAATATTTTTTTTTCCGCTGCGCGCACGTCCGTTCTTTTTTGCCAAAAAGATGGAAGGCGATAGACACGGTCTGCACACGACTGAAAATAATTATTCGCTTGAGATTATTAGTTGAACGTTAGCTTGAGTATCGGCATGGTACGAGGATCGGTTAAATGTACAGGATTATCTTTTCAAAGATATATTTTACAAGCAATGTGTTTTTTTCTTAAAAAACGAAACGTAATTTTAACGTTGGAAATTTTTCAAGTGCTATTACTAAAAATCAAACTGTGACGATTGATACAAACATAATGTCAGTTCAATGACATTAATTCGACATGCCTTCCGAACGACTTTTAGGGACGAAATTGGAGGAAAAATTCGTGGGACATTCGACGACCATCGGCTGTGCGAATCCATACCATTTGCGATTACAGATTGCACACTGGTAGCTCAGTTGCCGGGGAACCGTTATCGGCTTATAAGAGGATGAATGTCGAATCCTCTGGATGGAGATGGCCGTATCCTACAGGCTGGTGTAGATCCGCGCCGTTTAGTGGTGTGCGCCATTGGTTATTGATTGAACGCGAGGTAAGGCGGGGAGTTTGGAAACTGTCGGTAGGGTTGTGGCGAAAGGGTGCGAAGGAAGGGGGTGAAAATGACTACTACCACTTTGGCCGAAACCCATCCGGTATTATCATTTACTAGCAAGGAGCACAGAATATACTTAAACTATCTAGTCTAGAGCGATGTATATATTCCCTCCAAGATGATATGCAGTCTTCATCCCTGATATATTCTGTCTGTGAATCATTCGGAATTTGTTATTAGTCACCCAATGGTAAATCTTTCCGATTGTTGCGAAACAATATATTATTACAGTTAATACATAAAGTTAATATTTTACTTAACAATATTTTTAATAACATATTTAGGTAGTTTTCTGTCATAAAAATGCGATAAAAGTCGCTTAAAAATTCAAGTCATTGTTGTCAAATATAGTCAAATCAATGTTTCAAAACATTGAATAAATGGGTAAAAGAAAATATGCTAAACCAGTAGCGGTTTTAAGAATTTAATATCGTAGGAGCTATAAACCCAGTCTTTGTCACCTGTAATTTACATTGAAACACCTGCTTGCCTGATTACAGCCTTTTACGACGTATGCTGATTGATCCACGCAATGTCGGAAACACGGATTATCTTGCCAAGGATTTTTCGAGATAAGCACTTTTTTTCAAAATTGCTCCGTACATGCTCTCGTCACACGCGAGTGTGCATATATATTTTCAAGATCTCACGATCGAGAGGGGAATATCTAAAGAGAATCTATGATATATTCAAAGTAGCTTTAAATGCATCGCCCGTTTTTCTTTTCACGACGTTCAAAGGACAACGAATCGTCCACACAAATCACTCTCCTTGCTTGCGCGTAAAAATAGAACGAGCAAATCTACGGCTACGTTTCGCTGTCCAGTGAAACCCTGGTTAGTACAGTTCGCGGAGCGCGCGCGAAAGAAGAAATCGTTTAAAGCTCGAGGCCGTGGCGCAACACGGGCCCGTCAGAGCGAAATCCGCTTATTCATATCGCGGTGTTGCGCTTAAACGCGCGGCTCGCTCAGAAAAGCACGCGTCGAATGCATTAAGCTGCGTGCTGCTCCGGTATGCCGTGAAAAACCGCCTCTGCTGCGGCGTCCCCGCGGTGCGTAAAACACAAGTGCGATAACGGCGAGAGCTCTAAATTAACGAGCGGCTCCGTCGCATTGCGACGTAAAATTGCGGTACGCACATATGAAAATATAGTCGCGTGTTATATAGCGTCACGTAAAGCACACAAGATCGCGATGCTCTCTACGTATATACTGACAACATATGTAAATGAAAATTGCACGCGATAATGTGCGAAGACATTTTTTCTACTTTTTATCTCTTCTTTTTGCTTCTTTTGCCTTCAATTTTTTGCAGAATTTCATGACAAATTCTTTTTGCAATCGACCTGTAGACATGATGTTGATCAAATTAAAATATATTTGATCACATTGCTACATGTTCCTTTGTCGAGTATCTTCTCTTGTTTTTGTTCGAATCATTTTTGGTGGAATTCTTCGGGCAAGCGGGTGATTTATCAGAGCTTGATTGCGAGGCGGATTTTGGTCAGTCAATGAAACCAAACTGTCTGATGGTCGCCCTTAATTTCGGAACTGGCTCGCTGGAAAGGTATATACGCATTTGCGTTTATATTCATTAAAGCGGTACCCATTTCAAACCGTCTGGAAGACCGCAAAGTTACCCGAGAACGGTTGGATGCTGCTTAATTCTAGAAAATGGCCTTTCATTCTCGACTTGAAAATCTCCAATCCAATACGACTGGACCATAAATACGTGACTGCTAAATTCACGGGCTAAGGTAGCGGCGAACACGCCCCGAGGAGCAACCTTACTTACTCCCACTCTACATTACGCTCCTAGTCACGTTCGAAATATTTACGTGGAAAAATTCGACGCGGTACATTTTCCAGAATATGGCATTGTCTCCCACCTTGTTTAAGTCTCTAATATTTTGCATAAAAACTTAAGAAAAGCTATTTCGTTCGTAAATTTTATCTTTTTCAAAAAGAATTATTGTACATACAGTACATAAATGCAATCGTAATCTCCACATGCAAAATATTATACGACAAAATAGGATTGTAAAATATTTTCTTCAGTTTTCATCGTTCTTCGCGAATTTTAAATCCGTATTCATCTGAAATTCGTATTTATCTGAATGAAAATAATGGAAACACGCACTGCAATATCTGGATGAAAACTCATTGAAGCATTTCGACATAGTATCTGCGGTACCTGAAATCCACATATGGGGGAACGACTTTAATACGATCCCATATTCCCGGTGATTAAGCAGAAATACTGAGATTACCGTATTTCCGTAAAGCTTGTCGTTGGTTCCCATAACGCGGTGACTGTACACCTGCAGCCAACATTGACTGCAATTGCTCAAACGCGGCAAGAGTGATTGGACAATACACCTATTATACTAAAGTTATAATTGGTTGTTAGTTATCGTAGCTTACGTTGGTGCTTTGGTTCTGACCTTCTGAGCATAGGCAACGGAATTAATTGGCCAATAACTTAATAGGATGTTGCGCAAACAGTTTTGTAGACATTAAACAAGATTTAGAGGACTTGTACGTAAATTTCCGGTTTCTCTATAAATCATTTTTGTATAGCATGTTATTTTAATTTTTTAAAAAATTACTGATAATACTATAGTGCTTTTATAAAAAAAAAAAAAAAAAAAAATATTGTGATAATAGAATTGATTAAATATTATTTCCATGAAATGTATGAAATTTCATAAAACTGCATCCGATGAAACCGGCATTCTGGATTATACTATAATGATAAAACGGCACGGTGTTTCGTAAAATAATAATGAAACGCTCTTTTTCGCAAAGTGACCGGATTTAATTTCTGCAACTTGATGCAGACAACGCGACTGGTTTAAATCAAGAGAAGACGTAATCCGCGTTACGTGCGCTTTCATTGCCGACTGAACTGTGCATGGAGGCCGAAATTTCTAGTATATCGTCGTAATTAAGCTTTAACAACGCGCATTGTTAAAAAATGATTGAAATTTTTCTCTTATTTCGATGCTCCCGCATTTTATGCCGGTGTATCGCGAAGTTATGAACAGCCGCATATAATTCAACGGAGCGTGAAAAACGTTGTGCGATCAATCCCTCTTTTGTAATCACCAAATATCCTCGATAACACATCTTTCCACTCTTCACGAGCGTCGAAATAACATCGCGACCCGCGATTATATATACGAGATCCGAAGCACTTGGGGCTTGTAGCGGCCTGGAAGATACGGCAGCGCATATCGAATCTATCCCTAGAAACGCCCGCAGGACGGAATTGGGGGAAGTTTAAGGGATGACTCACCGCGCACCCTCCCAGCTGACACAAAACTTTGCCGTTCTTTCTTCTTTATAAGTGTATATATGAATTTTTTTTTCTTGGCAATATACAAAACGACGTACAAGAGTTGCTTTCGTGAAGCACTAGAAGTCTAAAGAATGGCAGTTACAAATGGATCGACGTTGACGAATAACATTCCGAATTACAAGCGATTGAAAATTAAATTCTCGTTTCTTCGGACCGATAATTGACTCATCGAAGAAAGCAATGTCTCTTGGAATAGCACGTGCGTTTAAAAGTGGAGAGCATTTCCATATTTAGCCGATGCGGAAGATACTCGTCCCACTCCTTTTTTTTTCGCTAGCGTATCCACGGTCTCTTCTACGCTTCACGGCATTCTCGCATCGATCGGCATCGCAGGGCGGAGCAGGAAACAGGCATTCCAACGGCTCCGTTGCAATGCCACGGAAACACGTGCGCGAAATGATTTTCGGTTAGCCAACATTATTCCACGGCCTTTCGTTGTATCGCTGTACGATAACCTTTTGTTCACTCTCGCTTTTATTCCGTTATCTTGTTGCCTCTTTTATTCCTTTAGAAAAAAGGATATTGTTACTTGGCTTTTTTTGCAGAATATGTAACATGCTACACATGTAATATTATTTTCACTTTATAGAAAAAAGCATTGTACTTTTATTTTACGAAACATTATGCCGTTTTATTAAAATACAATAATAGAAATAGCACGCCGGTTTTATCGGAGTTTTATCAGCAGCAATTTTATGAAAATTTCATGAATTTTAAGGAAGTTTAATTTAATTAACTTTATTATCACAATGTTCTCTTTTCTTCGAATATTTGTACACGCATATTTGTAGAAATTCAATTTTAATGATAAATTTTCGGACATATTTAATGTTGATCTTTCCTTAGCAAACGAATTTCACGCAGAAGAAATTTTCCAGTTTTCACCCAGAAAAAAAAGAAGTGCCCAATCAACATGATATACTTGTATATACACAAGAATATATAATCTTGAAATGAAATTATATTGCGTTAAACGAAGAAAACTTGTTTGAATGAAGTCATTTATATAGTTAAACGAAGTTTTATATAGTGCAATCAAGAAAAAAAGAAGTTGAAATCAAGATAAAAAGTTGAAATTCTTATAGATTATATATTCTTGCATATATACAAGTATATCAGTGTTCATTTGATACTTCTTTTCTTTCCGTGCAACATTATACATTTTTCTGGCTGAGCCTAAAATAAATGCTTAATTAGTGAAAGTTTGCTTGCAATTAACTGAATACAACTTTGCAATTTGTTTGCTATTATAGCTTTTTTAGAGTTTCAAACGTGTCCACATTTTGCGTATTGCGTATCTGCGAAGTTTCTTGCATCACGTTAAGACTCATTAACGTTCGTACGCTCATCGACAGTGACACTTCCCTGTATTGACGAACGCACGGGCGACTGAATGAGGTCTTTAACCCGCCTGCATCAGCGATCATTGCTTTCCTCGGAATTATTAACTATACACGAAGCGTGCGTGCTCTCTGGAAAAACAGACTAAACAGAGACCGCTCACGGGGTGTTGACGTGACGAAACCGACGTACTGGTTTCGCCGAGGCACCAACTCCGTTGAACCTGCCACTCTAAATATAATCCCGGTCGTAAGAACTGGTCGCCGCGCCGAACGAGTCCTCTTCTACTTGCTTATTACACGCGCGAGTAATTACGATGTAGTAAAGGTATCGGTTCCGCAGGTGTAAAGCTGCGTGAGACCGTGGCGCCAGCACTCATTGAAATACAAGCACCGCGAAGTTTATAACGACGACGAGACTATACTGTGTGCATGCAAATGCATAGAATTCCAACTGCCACATCTCATTAGTTCCTCAGTTAATAAGTATATTTTTTTTTATTTCTCCAAAAGTCGTTTATTTACATCGGTCTCGCGACCGATTCTAAAATACATTTTCTCAATGGGATATTCACCTAATATTCATAGCCGAAGAAAATCACTTTTGATCAGAGGCACCCTGTACACGCGCGTATCGACAGAAATAACAGTTCCCGACACGCCTGCCAATAAGTCATCAGCTTCGGGGCGCGAAGACGAAATCTGTTGCAGCGCTGTCAATCAATCATAAAATTTCGTGCTCCGTTTCTATTACGCGCCGGGCGACGAAACTTTTTCCTTCGGCGCGAATATGCAAGATGATGACATTGCGAAAGTCTGACATCCATATGATTCTATCGGTTTTACAAACGGAAAGTGTGCTCGCGGTTTATATCGTCATTATCAGACAAGTTGCTTAAATTCGTTTGCGCATGATCGACGATGTGAATCGACGTTGCGAAACGCGTATACGCCCGCCGTTTATATTTCTCGCGCTTTACACGCGAAAAGTGTGATTGTGCCGCGTCTTTACGGGGCAAAAATTCTCTCTCGACCACGGACGAAACTTCGTGTGACGAGTTTGCGCCGCACAGCATCGCTCATTATCCCAGGCAATTCGATGGAAAATCGATGTTCCTATGGAAAACGTGTTGCAACGTAGATACTGCCATTCGCCGGGTTTCATTGTTTAGCCGCTCAACCGCGGCGATCGATACGAAAAGTAGAACAAGTTCCACGAAGCCTCGCGCCGGTACCAGGAAGAGCTCCGTAATGCTCCTACTTTGCATTTCCAGAAAATCAATTCTGCACTTCCCCTTACAAGGTAGCGAAATGTCGCTTTGGCCTGCGAATAAAATGCGCCTCGGTGCGTACCTAGATGTTTGAACAACAGTTTGCATTAGAAATGTAAATAAAGGAGTGCTTGTTACACATGGTTTGATAGAAAGGTCAATGGCCGATGATGTGCAAATCAATATTTGGTAACTAACTCGTTACCGCTACCATTTCCATTTTTTATCGGATATTTATTTTTAAAACGGTTCTCTCGAGCAAGATAAAATTGAAATACATGTTCCTAGTCTTGATTCTTTAAATTAATAATAGAAATAAATATATATTTTGATGAGATCCTTATGTGTAATTTTTACGATAAGTGGCCCCTTTAAAATATGCTTATTGCATAAATTGGTTTTTTTTTGTTGTTTATTAACAGACGCCTTTTGTTTAGATTGATATAACATATTCAACAATGCCAAATATCGAATGCTCTACGATACGTGACATCGATAACACGCAACATACCTTGCATGTTTCAAAATGTACATACGAATAACGGAATAATGGATGCTGGGCGACACGTTGTAAAAACCGATAAAACGAATCACTTTCGGCGATGTGTAAAAACGGGCAAATATGATCGACACGTTTCGAAACCATAACCATGCTAAACAAGATAGCCTTTTCGTATTTTCTGCACATATGTGCAAATATACTCTGCATATATACATACATATAGTTTCAAAATGCGTCGATTGCATTTGCTTATTTGTATGAATTGGCGTTTAGAAAAGATATGTACGTATGTATCGTTTCTCTCAAAAAGCTTTTTCGAAATTTATTCAATACACTTAGCGGAACAAGCGTATCAAAAGATATGCGATTCAATATCGTTCGTGATCGCAACTCGATTGACTGTACGAAAATCCTTCGAGCATGTGTAAGAAGGAACAATCTCTTGGTGCATCCACTATTCCCAGAATATCGAGAGAGTCTGCACTTGATAAATGTATGTAGAAACGTGTAGAAACTTCTTGAAATTTAAAGAAGTCAATGTCACGCGCGTAAAAGGACTTGAATTAGCATCTAATAAAAGGTACATTAGTAATAGACTAACGGAAACACAAATAGGAGATTGAAGCTAACATTTTGCACGCTTTTAACATCCCGTTATTGAATTTGCGAAAATATAATTGTGATTAAAATTTGCTGGAGCATAGGTGAATCAGGTTACTCAATATTGCATAACGGTATGAAACAGACCATACATAACTTACACGAATGCATAAACGAAATTGCGTTACTCGTAATATTAACAATAATATCTAGTCAACTCATTTTCGGCATGAACGCGGTGTGATTAACATAATATAATTGCAATATTAATTATAATGAAATTAATCTTTAGCTGGCAGCATTTAAATCTCACCCGTCATTTTTGGAGTTGAGTTTATATTTAATTAAATATGAGAAACGCAATAAAATGTGTGAGATTTTGTAAAAAGTTAAATGTAATTAATTCTTCTGAAAAAAGAGAAAAATTGTCGGAAAATTTTTCTTTACCTGTATAAGGGAAAGAATATATAATATGTATATAAAACAGATTTGTTAATGATAAACTGGAAAAATATTTCTTACTAGCTTGATACCCGTGCTACGTAACACATTTATGGTAACACATTTTACCATTTTTCACCCCCTTAGGAGTCGAATTTCTAAAAATCTCTTCTTAGT
The DNA here is from genome assembly GCF_003070985.1 of Temnothorax curvispinosus. Taxonomy (NCBI): domain Eukaryota; kingdom Metazoa; phylum Arthropoda; class Insecta; order Hymenoptera; family Formicidae; genus Temnothorax; species Temnothorax curvispinosus. The sequence continues at coordinate 432,674 of NW_020213103.1, forward strand.
GGATTATGTTATGAAAGAAATGCTTTCCGAATTACATGTTTCTAGGTTTAGGGGTTTGAGCTGGGCGTTGATGAATCAGTTAGTCAGTCAGGACATTTGTTTTTATATGTATATATAGATTAGTTCGCGCGTATTACATTAATTTTAGAAAACCAAAAATTGTTACTTTTATTTTTTTTATATAACTGGTGTTATATCGTATAAGTAATTTAAAAACAATACATTTTGCAATAAAATAAGCGTGAAGATTTTCTACCTTAGTTTGTAATAACACAATATTACACTACTGTTTGTAGTGTACATGCATGTCTAGGAAGATATCATTTCTATGCTGAAACTTCGAATATCAAAAGTTTCAGCAAGTTATTTGGTGTGGAAGTTGCTGGATCTTTCCTACCGATTCGACTACTGTCGAACTTCCATGTTGCCTACGTAAATCCGACCACATGAGTCTATGCTGTACATTTCTTGTATTCTAATTACCAGTCAATTAATTCTAGTCGCAGTGTTTCACATAAACGTGCAAATTAAGAGACTTTCTCTTTCGATTCTTGATACCGCATAATTTTGCCAATAAAAGTATAATTATTGGAAAATAAATTTAAAAATCGTGCGTCACGAATAAAGGAATAGAGAAAGAATTGCGTGTTGACACTTGAAACGCGCACGCAACCAGCCAGACATCATATAAAGGACGTTGCGCTATTTTCAATTCATATTTCGTCTGTCAAATGGAAACTGGCGCACGTCGGCTCGTCGATATTGCCTCCCTACCACTTCAAGTACATTTTTCCCCGGATGTGTCTCGCTTTCTGGAGAGCCGGTCTCGCTGCGCGCGTTTACTTGACAATTCCATTACCGGGAGCTCTCTCCCGTTGGCAGAAAGTGGAGGACGACGCGCGCGTGCTGCCGTTCGATTAATCGAAAATAGATCGGCTGCACTGAATGCTCCGGCGATCGAAAGCTATCGCCGACACACGGCTTCCAATTCGCGTTTCCCGAACGAAAGCTCGACGAGTCGCGGTCGAGTTTTTCCTGCGGTAACTCGTTTCCAGTGCGACGAGTGCGGATCGCTTCGATGAAGCCGCGCGAGAGTTGACGTACGTTTCCATTGCACTTGGACAGTTTTTTCTCTCTCCATCATGACTGTTCTATTACGGAAGCATGGTTTAATGACGATCTATATGCAGACTATATGCCTGCAAGTTGCAGCTAATTATCTTCCACATCATTTCATGATTGTCTCAATAATCGATATTCCGTGATAGCCTCGTATATGCGACTGCACTGAAAAAAAGGCTTGGTTATAATAATCCAGGCTTGGTTAATGTGACCAAGCTACCTGGTGAAATAGCTTCAACTAAACGTATAGGTGAATGTGACGAAATAATTTGGTTAATGTTAACAAATAATTGTAATAAAACCTGATATATTTGGTAATTATTGGCAAAGATTGGTAATTATTACCAAGTAATGATAAATGTAACCAAACAGTTTGGTAACTATAAACTGATAGTTTATTAATAATTATCAAACAGTTTAGAAAATATTATCAAACTACTCTGATAATTATAACAAAATGAGTTGCTAAATGTAAACAAATTTTTTGTTAATAGTTATTAAATTTTGTATATTATATATCCGAGCATTCGTACCTACATACTCGTTCATCACTCGCGAAAATGCATCGTAAAACTACAGTTTTCGCGAAAGTACATTGTAAAGTTCTAAGAAATTAGTGTATTAGAAAATCTTCTCTTAATTTGGGGACTTAAACATCTCATTGAGGTATTAAAAGGTTAACCTATAACACATCAATGAGATGTTTAAGTCAAATTAAGAGAGAATTTTCTAATTCACTCATTTTTTAGAACGTTACAATGTACTTTCGCGAAAACTGTAGAGTTTTACGATGCACTTTCGCGAGTGATAAACGAGTATGTACAGGCACGAATGCTTGGCTCGACGAACATGTATGAACTGGTTCAGGCTCATGAGACAAATGCAGCACGATCGGAACAATAAACTGACAGCTTTCGTAAAGAATAATCTGAATTAGCAATACTTACTAAATTTATAGTAATATTTATTAAATAACCAAATTGCTTACTAAATAATTGAGTAACTGTCAACAAACCAATCAGATAAGACTTTTTAAGACAATTTAGTACTAATTATCAAACTGTTTGTTATTTATCACTAAGCTATTTGATAATAAGTACTATATAATTTAGTTGGCTCAACTAAACGCAAAATTGGCTCTTTCAAAATGTTTATAATTATTACAAAATGTTTTGTTATTAATATCATATTCGGTAATAATAATCAAATATTTTAAAAAGAACTGTTACTAAGTGTATCTCACAAAATTACCAAGAATTTTTTTTCAGTGTGCAAGTGGAGTGAATGCAAAATTATACATACAGGATGTTCCATTTTAAACAATCACCCTCCCCTTAAATTTTCATTCTTTCCAATTTTATAAGAAAATGTTTTAGATAAAAGTTGTATGGTCTAGAGAGGGATAAATAATGTGACTGAATTTTGTAGCTGATGTTGAGACGTTTCCAAAGACCTATAATAGTTAATATTTTTGTTGAGAACTTGCGGAAATATATTTTCCGATATCTTACGATCATATCTCCGCAACTTTTCAACAAAAATATTAACTATTATATAGGTCTTTGGAAATGTTTCAACATCAGCTACAAAATTCTGTTCAAAAATGAGGTGTTACATTTAAAAAAATAAAGGTGACTTTTACGTGACTTTGAAAAATAGATTTTTTCGAAAATTGGTTTCACCATTATTTGTCCGGTTTGTCCCCCCAAAGACCGTACAACTTTTGTCTGAAATATTTTCTTCTAAAATTAAAAGAAATTAAAATTTTGGAAGGTAATCGTTAAAAATAAGACACCCTGTATATATTTACAGATTTCTTCATAATTCTTACGTTTTACATCTCCATGACGATCTTATACCTCTTATCGTAAAAATTAATAGTTTAAAAGAAATCAGCGAAAGCAATTTTTGTTTCAATACGTCTTGATACTAGCTTGTTCCTTTGTTGTCTTTCGGAATTGGCGAGAACGTAGTTGGCGTGACACACAAAGTAAAGTAACGAAAAAGAGCCGGCGTGCTTGCAACCATGAAAGAACGTCGCTTTTACACCTATAGTTTGGAGTTCAGAAGGAAGAAGAGCGTGCGAGATACGCTCATTCGCGCGTGTACGTGTGAACGCGTGAAGCGGATGACGGAGACAGCACGAACTTCTTTTTTCCCCCGAAAACTCCAGACTCCCGCAAACGTGACTGAGATGAAAAATCGTTTCGCCGCCTCTTGTCGTCCTCGCGAATTACCTACGTCGGCGGGAAAGCGGTTTATGTAACGTCTCCGACATTTCTTCGGATCTACGTGGCACACTTACCAATACAATACGTTATAGCTGCTTCGGTGATTTTATCTAGTATAAATATCGAAACAATCGTTTGGAGGATATGGAAACTTATCGCGATAGACTTTAGCGAGAAGACGAAAGTTATCTGCGTAAAATTTTATTCGAAATGACAGAAATATGTATCGGTATAATTTATACAAGTTCAATATAGCGCTAAACGTGGAATTTGCGCGAGTACGTTTTTTAAATAACCAAAGATTCAATCGGGTTCAGGTTGTAATTCCGGTAAATGTGCCTTGACGTAACGGACACAATAGAAGAAAAGTATTTGCATCAAGCATATTGAAACTTAAACTCGTACCTAATAGTTCAATTTTGTATTCGCGCGAAGCATTCGTGCATCAGACGTCACTCAGTCAGACCAGTTGATCTAGCATTCTAGCATGCAGCTAGCTCGTGAACGTCATATTTGGGATTCGATACGGTGTCCTTCAACGCTAATCTCACGCGTCGCCGGTGCCGGTGCCGCCGTCGCGGTTTCACGAATTCGCAAATTACGCGTCAGTATAATTCGGCGCGAATTTACGGTCGCCGGTGTATCGGGCTATTCTGGGTGGTACGCGAACAGCCGTCCAAACATGAGGCGAAAATGGAGGCACGAACGTACGGGAATTAACGATGTACGGCGTGTGTGCCCTCAGCGAAACGCAAATAGCAATGCGAACGCAACGCCAGCCTGACGAGATTCGCTCGACCTGCGAACGTGTCAAACCCGCTCGAGCGATCCACGTGTGCTGTCCGTCGACACACGTGCGCGCCGGTATACAATCAACGAGATTGCAACTGGGGATGCACGGAATTTAATAGGATATTGATATTTTTATTTGTACATACGATGTTGAATGTGCCGCACAAGAGCGGCCGATATCGCTCAATACATACATGAAAAAGGTTCGATATTATCGATACTTGACACTGGTACAGGCGTTGCCTGTGACAATCGAGGGGAGGACCATGTTTCTGTAACAACAAATTAAACTCGATGCGAATAATTGATACTTATCGCAAAAGTGCGCGGTGGGAGGTGGAATTTTCTAACTATATTTATGTAACTTTTTGAATCAGCATTTAATATTAAATTGTTCTACTTTGGATATATAAAATACATCAAAAATCACATTAAACTTTAATATTTTGAAACGTTTACTTAGAGTTTATTAAATCAATTACATTATAAATCAAGATTAAAAATAGAAATCTTGATGGAAACGTAACAAGATTTTAGATATATATCAAAACATTGTGAAGCAAGGATATAAGAGAAGGATAGAAAGAGAAGTTCTTCCTTCACTTAAACAGCCCTTTACATTGTGATAAACATAATTGTACGTTATATATAAATTGCTACGATCCATCAATGTAATTACAGCCCGAGTCGTTTTCGCGCTTGACAGAAAAGTTCGCGTCATCCAATAAATATGCAACGACTGATATAGCGAAACGGTAATTAATGGATAATCTCCGATGTTTCCTTCGGGATATCATCCATCATGACGTTCTCGTGAGAATAATCTTACTGGTTGCAATATCAGCATCGTGGAAAGCGCGTGTGTTGCGTTGTGAGATTTAACAGGAATAGACACGAGAAAAGAAAAACTCTTCTCTGATTTTTCTGTACTCGGTCTCGAAGCCCTTCAAAGTATATTTCCTTCAAAGTATATTTATATATATATATATTCAGTATTAATAAGATTCGCGCGCCGGAAATCTTAATTATTTAGCTCACGTAATAATGCTCGTGCATGCGAATGCCTTCACAAAGGCACATAAATGTCTCTTCTCTGATTCGGATAGACGAGATTAATGATTTTCTCCTCGAAAAATAGACATTTTCGCGTATTATCCGAGTGTTAGGAGAAAACGTCGTTTTAGCGTGAAAGATACAATACAAAGTCGTATCTCTCCGCTCCATAGAAATATAATGTTACAATTAGATGCGCGTTAACTACGCTTTGAGGGGCACTTTAGCCGAAACGGGAGCTTGGTTGTCGCCCACTTTGTCATTACAGAATGAGAACTTTGGAAATGCGCCCGCGTGAATAATTCGACGACGCGGCTGCATGCCTTATTCCTGCACACTCTCATTCCTATCGCTTTCTCTCTATTTCTCTTTCAGTTCCAACAATGTGGATGAAACCACAGTTTCTAAATTTGGTTCTCGTAATTAGAAAATTTGGCTAATTATATTAGAAAAGTAGACAAATTATATAACAACGCGCAATCTAGACGCAAATCGGTAGCAAAAGAGTTAAGAAATATCAGAGAACAAAATTTGATGTAAAATAAAAATATATATCAGAAAAATTAATCTTTCGAAATTAAAGTTGTAAAATTAAGCAGAAATTAAAATTGTTTTGTAAAAGACAAAATCTATTTAATATAATACTTTTACTTTATTTTTAATTTCTGCTAAAATATATTTAATTGTACCAGGATATATGTTCTAGAACATTTTGTGCAATCAGTATACAATTATCGCGCAATATCCGCACGTACAAGATCCACGAATCACGAGACTAGATGCGCCGCTAATTGATTAACGCTGACAGTGTAGCCGGCCAGCAGCTAATAATCGCGATGCCGCATGAACTTCAACCTCGATAAGAAGCGACTTCCTCGATCGATGTGCCCGCCGCGGCGGTTAATTAATGTTCTCGGGTATTTGCGTCGTGAGACAGGGCCAGATCGATAAATTTAGGAGGGCGTGGAGATTAGTTTGCGTGTAACATAAGATAATTGTCGGTATACGAAGATCTATTTAGAAGTTACCAAGTGTTTCTTAACAAGATAATATTGCTACTCAAATTAAATTAATGATTTAAAGTTATTATTAAATTAATATAAAATTAATATATATAGGTAGATACAATAAATTATTCTTATAATTTATAATATTGAAGAAATATCTAGAAATTCCTCACAAATTATAAATTTGTGAAATGAAATAATATTTAATTTCAAAGTAGTATTTATATTATTTTTATATGTATATTATATTTATTAGCAATATTTAATATAACATCATATCCCTGGGAGCAGAATGACGTCTAAAGACGTCTTAATGACGTTTTATTGACGTTAGAGACGTCATTAAGATGTTATTAATACGTCATTTGACGTCACTCTGCTACCTGGGTAACAGCTTCAAACTTAAATCGAAAATAAATCTCATATCTTACGCATTGATATATTCATTCATCCAATTAAACTTGAAGCTAATAATTGCTCTTAATTAATAAAACTTTTTTGAACAAAAAAAGAGAGTATCCGAATAAAATTTGAAATTTATTCCCTAAGTAATTTTCTTTTTATTTTCTCTTCCTGTCATATAAAGATAAATTGATGGCAAAAGACTTTCATCTCATATTTAACTTATTATAAGATCAATAACTCCAACCGCAAGCCGAAGTTGTCTCGCTCAATTTTCCCGCCTTCATTTCACAAATGTTGCGCGTATGTATCGAACCTGTTCGTGAGTTTGCAAGTTCTGAGGCCGCGGAACAAGGTACTTTAAACTGATTGCGAGTGATGTGCTGGTGTATCATGCCTAACATGACGTAGCAATCAACTTACCGTAGTGCCTTGGGTTCTGATATGACTATAGCATAGTGTTCTCCATGCATGCATTTATGGATACAACACTTTATACATTCGATCCGGCAAACGTTTCTTGCGATAGCACTAACACGCGAATTAACATAATATTCTATTAGAATCAGGAGGAGATAATATCAGTCTCGTGAGAATGATATCACGCGTGATAAACGAAAATGCGCAGTTAATTTTTTATGATAACGTAACTTTGCGGCGGAAAGCCCATTTATGAAATTGCTCCCTTTGGAGAACCGAATATTTTCCGGCTATCCTTCAAGTTCGCGAAATAGCCCCGCGCCGGGCGCGTGTTGCCTTCCAATCTAATAAAAACTTCATTCTCTGTTTCAGATCCGTTCGGTGTCCAATCCTCGTACACACACAAAAACAGCAGTTCACCACTCGGTAAGTCCATTAACCAAATAATTAGACGGTTTCCTTTCCGTCTGCGTTCTGCATGTCGTCGAGAGATACAGCTTCCGTTCGTGTTCCTGCGTACATACAGTAGTATCTCACGATAATACGCGCCGCCGCTGTTCCGAAAGCAATGAAAATTGCAAGGGATAGATGCGTTGCGCAACTGTAATCCGAGCCGCGTACAAACACGCGGTCTCGGGCTCGTGTGCGAGGCTCCACACACGACTACACGAGCCGGTGTGCACAGGGAGAGGCGGGGAAAATACAGAGACAGACAAAACCGAGTTAAGTTATAGCCTAGCGTAGTTATTTACCGACGCAATCGTTCGTAACCCGAGCATCATCGTTCGTAGGAAAATACGAGGAAGTTCTCGGAATCAGACCCGGCGGAACAGTCGAGTTGCAGAGACACGCTCGAATTGCATACCTTTCTCACTCCGTGCCGTCCGTCACGATCCGTTGTAGAATCGATATCCACGATCGCTCGCGCGCGATCGTGCTGAATTGCCTCCCTTATCCGAGGGAAATTCCTCGGCAAACTTTTAATCTACCCCCGCGAGTGAGTCCGATCCTCTGAGCTTCAATCGCTTCGCTCTCCGTTCCCTTTTTCTATCGCTTTCCTCCCCCACTAATATACTAATGCACGCTGCGCTATTCTCGATATTGCACCATCATCCGCGACTGCTTTTTATTCCGCGCGAAAACTCAATTAATCTCAAGATGTTCCGTTCTTTTTTTCCGCAGTGGAAAACATCCTCTTCATTTATCGTTCACCTATTTCTAAGCGTCTCTTTTCGCTTTATCATCTACAGCGTGTTTTCCAAATTGAAGAATTTAGTATTTGCTGTTTAATGAAAATTTTATGGACAATTATTATTTGCCATAATTTCTTTACTCTAAACGTTAAAAATAATATCTTGATAATTAAATTATGTATCAACGCTTGACAATTAAATTTCTTAATACTGTATTCACAGTTAAAATCTCCATATAATTTTGACTAAAATTGATTTCGAATATAAATGTTACACATACCTGTGTCGCTCTTTTTCTTAAATTAAATAACAGTTATATATACGCACCTACGAAATCTTCCGTACATTTTTGTGCAGTTTTTTTACACCGTATTTCAATCTCGCCATATAGAGATCCAGACCATAAATTTCGACAAATGGGTACAGTTTTTCCGATAGAAAAAGTTAGTAGCAATCGAGCAAGTTAGCACGTGTCCGTTGTTGTTGTTGAAGTTATCCGGGTGATTTCCTTCTTCGAATCACGCACATAACCTGCCGACACTCCTGGAATGGGCTCCGAGGTTCTAATTTCGACCAAATCCGTTTTATTCTCCCCGCTCGTCCATTTCTTTTCCCCCGTGGCAGTTGTATATGTCGATTCTTTCCCCGGCCAAGGTTAGATAATTGCTTTCCCTATCGAAACGTTGTTCTTACAAAGATGAATATAGTTACTTTCTCCGTTTCCGCAAAAGCTCATTAAAAAATGTTCGTTTTATTAAAAATTTAAATAAATACAAATTATTAAAGGATTTTTTGAACAACATAGTATTGTAAATGTCCTGGTTTCTTTGTAAGAATCAGGTAACCATTTGCAAATTTATTCGCATAAACACAATACAATTTTTAAGATACATTATTTTCAAATTATGCTAACGATTTGTGTGCACCTGGAAATATATTTTTAGCATTGTCATCGCTTCATTCCTGACTGCGATTTTTCATCATTAAACTTTACATGAAATATAGCAAGAAGGGAGGCCAAACTTTGTCTATTAAGCTCGCGACCTGATGTATCATAAAGTACATGAGCACGTAAGCAGGAAACCTCTTAGCGCTTCCAACTATCTCGAAAGACGCAATTACATATTTCTTAATGCGTATGGCGTACGTGCTTGGGTTGTATGCTGCTGCTTTCGCCTCTTGAGATAACGGCGAAGCTACAACAAATAACTTGTAGAAAAAACATATACATATAGTATGCAGCATCTTTTTATGTTCTTAAATCTTAAATATTTATATATTGAGAATAATCAGAGATAATTACAATATTTTGACAGTAAAGATGTTACAAATACATGCGTTTTACATTCTTTATGAAATCAAATTCTAGTAACAGACTGATTGTATATTTTCTATGAATAATGTTAACTCAATGCGAACTCAATGTTAACATTAATCCTTTGATTTTTACTGAATTGCGTGGATATATTTATTTTCGTCAAATAACACTTTACGAAATAATTTACAATGCTCTATTGCATTAAAAAGAGAACGTCGGATTTTTTTCTTCAGTAAACATTATTTTCTTTTGAGTTAAGAATCTATAAAAATGGCCGCATGCCGTGCCACATTATCCAAGACTCCTGCTACTCCCTTGGGAATGTAAGACAAGCAGACCTAATGCTCACAGAGTAGCAATATGGCAGCAGCAGTCGCGAAACATTTGCCCCCTTAATCTAACGTAAGGCGGTGCCTAAGGCGGATTATTGAATTGTGAAGACTGCTCTCTTCAGTAACAATACGCCTTATTCGTATAAGCTCATACTTTTTCTGATCAAGAGACAAGAAAAAAAAATGAAGAAATATTTCCGATACGCTTATTGTTTGGATATCAAATCACTTGGATATGAGTAATAGATTTTACATAATGTAACAGATTATTGCTGTAAAGAATACGTTTTGTTATATAAGACAATAACTCGAACTGAGACACGTTTATATTATAACACAACATGAGTTATCCATCCATCTTATTATATAAACTGTTGCAAAGAGACAAAAAAACATGTATACAAAGATAATACTAACAATAATTACTTAGGAGTTTTAAATAATGATTTCTTTGTTTTTTTTTTTTACTGCATTTTTAATAATAAATCAAGTATATGTAATAAATCTTGCTGAATTTATCATCTCAGAAAGATATCAACCGTTTCTTTTTCACAAACCTTCTCTTCGTTAATGCGTTGCGTAATCTGTTTTTATCAGATATTTATTCAAGACGTATCTAAATGGAAAGATGTAGATACGCCTACGTTGATATTACTTCCAATCTAAACATAATTCACCCCTTGAGATTTATTCTCCGCCGGTAATTTGCACTCCTGTTATTGCAATCCGTTATCACAGACTGTTTGCATTTTTGTAATCTCTTAAGTTTAAAAGCATATTGCGAATATTTTCTGGAGACAGAGATGGGAGAATATAGGACTAACTGGTCTAAACGCACGCCCGAACGTGAATCATTTCCGTAGTCATATGACATCCAATATCATTGGATGTCCTGCGATGCGAAAAATATCACCGGCACAGATGCGCTATTACGTAGGTGGGCGATAAATAAGATGCGCTCAAGATCGGTTGATCTGCAGACCCTTCGACGATCGTATATAGTTTCTGTGGAAACAGGCGGCTAGGTCTAGTCTAGCAAGAGCGTCTTATCCACCCCATAGGAAAGGCTCCATCTTTCCGGTCGGCGATTCGTGAAGTACAGAACCCCTCTATTCACTCCACCTACTCACCCTCATCTTTTCTCTCACCATCGAAGAAATCGATTTCCTTCCGCCTAGGGGAACGACATGGTCCTCGCGAAATAGCTAGTCGCATTTATTCTAACGACTCCCAGCAGAGTCGGCGAATGCTATCGACCGATGCGACATAGTCTCTAGAATCTAGATTTTAGAGCTAACGTCACAGGTACATATCGCGTAAATTGTAAAAACTATAGTATGTAGCATAAACCGTAAAGAAACATACGATGAAGATCTCGATCAATAATTTTAGTGTACGTGCGTAATTTATATCCGTTGCCTACAAAAATTTTCAACAAACATCCGCTATTTATATATTTTTTAAATTTATAGTTTTATTATTAAAATATTCATAAAAAGATATATTTAACCCTTAGCTGGCGCACTTCACCAAAATCACAGCTGGCACACTGGAGCCGTTTCAGACCCCATTATTAAAATGCTTGCTGCGAGAAAGCTATTGATTTTTTTACTTAAAAAAATTCCAAGATAGTTTTCGAATGTTGTTTTAACAAATGTCATAGGTTATTTTAATAAAATGTAATGTTAAGTATGAAAAAAATTGGAGAACGTAAAAGAAAACGAAAAAATGACTGTTTTACTCGAAAATTCATAACTCTTATATTTTAACTCTTCCATTTTTTAGTACCACTTTCGTATTATAGGAGGGCTTAAATTAGAGCTGAACTAGGCTGGGGCGTTTAATACCCCACAGTGCCAGCTAAGGGTTAAATAAGATATGAAAAGAATAGAATTTAATTCCTTATAATAGTAATGTAAAGGTATTATTATTGATAGTAGCTTACAATTAGATAACGCAATATAAAGATACATTATTATTTATTTCTCTTTCTTAAACGTGTATATTTATATTTAAAATATGCTTAATTGATATTATAATAACAATTATAACCGTGAAAGTTATTACAATAACATTTTTCATTTGACTGATTGTGTAACAACAACTTGCTTGTTATAAATTAAAGAGATAAACGAGAAGCTGAAAACATCATCTGTTTGTTAGAATCGATTTTCTTCAGATTAGGGGAATGACTTGCCTCTGGCAAGATACCTACACGGAGAAAAAGTTACGGTTGCTACAACAGAATAATGCTGTTAATTTTCGCCCATCCATACAAAAGGGTTATGGAAACCATAGTACTCTGGAAGTGACCTATTGTTTCCATATGGTTTCCATATGGTTGCCCTAACCTTAGTGAGGGTAGCTACTATATGGATGTTGCAACCATAATATATGGATGTTACAACCATAATAAACAAATATTCACCCGACAAAAAAAAATTATTTATTTCGAAAATTTTATTACTATTTTTTAACTAAATTTGTTTCTTAAGATGCAGTCTATGATTATAAATATTTTCTCGCATTTAAAAACACATATAAAAACACACTTACCTTGGTGGGATTCGAACTCGGGACCTCTGGATCGTGAGCCAACTGCCTTACGTGGTAGACCACTTCTTAATTTAATGTTAGTGTTATATTTAGTCTACATATGTCAACCAGCGCAAATATATAATTTTTCA